>NW_008354017.1:475998-519453 GCF_000622305.1 Nannospalax galili | reverse complement strand
ATATAGAGATTAGAAATGCATGTGAAAACGTCTCAATGTCAATTGCCTTAAAATGAATTTTTCTGTATGAAACTGTGTATTTTAACAATGAAGTGGAGATCTTTTTTAAACGTTAAAACCATTTAATTTTATGTCTTATAGAGTTTATAACGAGTAAAAGATTGTATAAGGGTAATATTTCATCTGTAAACCTAGAAATTTACAGCCAATTTTGAAAGAGATGTACCCTAGCTCAGAAAAGTGTTATTGAATAGGTTAATGCTTTTGTAATGAAATGCTTCTTTTGATTAAAATAATAAATAAATAAATAAATCAGAAAAAAATTTAAAAATGCTTTACACCATTGATGATAGCACAACACTTAGAAGACTGAAGCAAGAAGATCATGAGTTCAGTGAGAGTTTATGTTGGATAATGAGATCCTATTCCAAAGCAATAACAAAGAAGAAAACACCCCAAAAGAAGTGGTAAAAAATATTAACAGCGAAATGAAATTTATTTGAATAATTGCATCATCTTTGACATCAGTATCATTATTTATGTCACTGAGAAGGCCAAAAGAATCATGCCCTTGCTCTGGCTTCATCTAAAGCTTACAAATAGAATCACAAACCCTACTTTGGATGGTCCCACATCCATAAACCAATAGTCATCACTAATTAAACATGAATGGATATCATAAAAAAAGACATGAAGTTTGGAGAAGAGACACGTTGAGTGAGAATCAGGAGTAAATGGAGGAATGAAATGGAGAGTGGATATAATCATAAAATTTTCAGGAATGAAAAATTTTACTAAAAACTCTCCTTTTTTCCATATTGTCATCCTTCCTTAGGTTCATATATTTACCCTTATTAATATTTTATTAGAGTTATAGAGTATCTATGACATTTGTAGGCATGATTTTCCAAGGCAGCACTTTTAAAATAAATAATGGAATATAATTTCTTTACACTTTTTGTAGAATAAATATGTTTTCAAAGACTCCAAAGATAATCTTCATCTCGTGTCACTGGACCCAGTTGGAATCCATACAAATCCTAAGGCTATCAGCAACAGGTAATAGAAATGGACTGTCATAACAGCAGGTGAACTAAATTTTCTTCTAGATGTAAGAGTTGCTGTTCTCATGAAATCACAGCTCCTGGGTTAAGTGGGTGATATCACAAAACAAAGATGATATTGTTATGTTGATAAATGCTAATAAATAGTTTTCAAGTGTATTTAATAAAATAAATTTCCATTTTTCTATACACTTAGATTTATATATTCCCACAACTTTTTCCTATAGGTTACAAGCTTAGAAAACAGTAATTCTAAATAATAGTAATTTCTTTATGAAAATATCACTTACAAATATTGTAAAGATTGCTACTTTACAAACATTTTGCAAAATCACCATTTTCATGTTTCTTAACAATTCATGTTGGCGCCATCTAACTCTTGAAATCTCATGCCTTCTCAGTTACTTATACCTAAATTCATTTGCACCTATCAAAATATAGAAGAGAAAATGATATCATATTAACTCAAAAGATATGTTTTACAATTAAAATCACCCTTTTTATACTAAAGTTTTAAGAAAATGGGTAGAAAGTTATCAGTTTTCAGAACTGAAGGATGTCAGAGATAACATCCTATGCTTTGTTCACTGACACTGTTCGAATCAAAAGTGTACATCTTTATAATTTCATAAGACATATATTTGTCTTCTAAATCACTTTACCTTTCTTCTATGGTTTTCTATAAAAGCACAGCACGTGAATAACTTGAGTCTATTAGCAAACCACATGAATAAAATTAAAAAAAATCAGAGTTTTAATTACGAGATTATCCCTGTAGGGCTCAAGATATGGTTCAATGATTTAAAACACTGCTCTTTCAGAGGACCAATGCGAGGTTTGGTTCCAAGCACCCACACGACAACTAACAACTGTCCATAACTTCAGTTCCAGGAGATCTGATGCCCTCTTTTGATCGCTGTATACTTTTTACAACACAAGTGCACTTGCAGACATGTAGGCAATACACTCACACCCACACACACACAAAAAAAAATAATAAAAAATCCCCATAAAGATATTGAAATGTAATTAAACTAAAATAAGTACTTTTTGTTGAGACAATGTCTCCTGTAGTCCATGCTAAAAACACAGTTTAGAATAAGGTAAAAGAGAAAGTATGGAAATATTATCCATTTTTTAAATGTAACTCACAGAGTACTCACATACTCATGGGTGTAGGGCCATCTACTGGATGTAGGTCTCCTCCTCCTCCTCCTCCTCCTCCTCCTCCTTCTCCTTCTTCTTTTCTTCCTGTCTTCTCTTACTCCTCTTTCTTCTCTTCTTCTTCTTCTTCTTCTATTATTATTATTATTATTTTCATCTCATCTACTGAAGCATATAATAATCATTTTGCCACTTCAGAAATGCTCACATGAGAAAGAAAGAAATTTTCTATGAATGTCAGTAGTGAGTAAATTTTTTCCAGGATGGTTAAACTATAACAAAACAAAAGAGGAAAATACTACTGAAAATGACATCACTTTATTTCTATTTAAATAAAAATCTCAGCAGTTGATAATGACAGTTGGTTCATTATGGTAAAACAAAGTTCAGTTTTTACCAAGTGCTAGAAAAAAACATGATGTTGCATTGCTGATGTGTATTCATGTCTTCAAACAGCCCCAGAATTTCATGTTAAGCTGTGGGTGCTGCCACCCCTGGCAAGTGGGCCTGTGTTGCATAAAAAATCAGGCTGAGCAGGGGTTAGGGGAGCAAGCCAGTAAGCAGCATTCCTCCATGGCCTGTGCTTTAACTCATACCTCCAGGTTCCTGACCTGAGTTCCTACCTTGGGATCCTGGATGAACTGTGACCCAGGAGATGTAAGTCTAGTAAACCCTTTCTTCCCCAAGTTGGTATTGGTGAAAGTATTTTGTCACAGAAATGCAAAAACAAACTAGAGCAGAAATTGGTACCAGAGTGTAAGGCACTGCTGTGACAGACCTGACATTGGAAGATTGTGGAAGTGTTTGGAACTTTGGGCTGGAAAAGCCATTGAGTACTCAGAGTTTGTGCTGTGGAGTTTAGAACAGTTATTCTGGAAGAGTTGTAGACAATGGAAGCCTAGTTTGTGAAGCTTCAAAGGGAGCAGAGACTATCAGGGCTATTTTTGTGATATTTTGAATTGAGAATCTGTGGGTTCTGGTTGTCTTGGGCTGAGGAATTAGCTGTGATTAAGAAGAGACCAGAACCTGAAGTAAAACCTTTGCTTGTTAGCTGGGGCTGAAATATCTGCTGTAAGTAACAAGAGACCAGCACCACTGAGGTGAAATCTTCTGGGAAGTATTTCCTCAGGATCAGCACACAGAAGCAGTGGTACAGAGGGAACCCTACCCTCTATCTCAAGCTGGAAGCAGGACTTGGTAATGTGTGAAAGTGCAGCCTCAGTTGCAGTGAAGACCCCAGGGCTGAAGAGGTCATCAAGAGAATCTGAGGCATTACACCCTGAGAGGCCAGAAGAAGCCATTGGTGAGGGTACAGCCTCAGTTTCAGTGGAGACCCCAGCTTTTGGGAGATGCTAGGATCATGGGATGACCACCAAGGATATCAGTAGATGTGGAATGGAGTTGGTCTGGATCTGTGAGACAAGCTGTGTGTGCTGTGGATGGCAAAATCAGAGAAGTGGAGCTGCCAAAACCCTTCAGAGTCCAGAAGATCATGAGTGAATCCCAGATGTCCAGCCTTAAGCTACTTTGCTGGACTTTGGTTGTGCTTAGGTGTGCCCAATGCTTCCCTTTGAAACAAGACAGCACTTGTTTTGGATTTTACAGAAGGCCACAATTAAGAGACTTTTAAGAGACTACGACTTTTAAGTGTTTGGATTTTTTAAGGACTGTGGGTTTTTTTAAGGTTATACAGTCTTATGTTGTGATATTAAGTTAACATTATATCTTAGGGATAAGAATTGGAAAGGTTATGATTTATTAGTGATGTGTTTGTGTGCCAAGTTGACAAGGGGTCAATTGTGCTGGATAGCTTTAGTGTCAACTTGATACACCTTGGTTGAAGGAGCATCAGTTGGGGAATTGCTTCCATAAGACTGGCCTGTGGCCATGTCTCTGGGGTATCTTCTTGATTATTGAATGATGTGGGAGGGCCCAGTCCACTGTGGGTGGTACCACCCCTGGGCAGGTGGGCCTGTGTGGCATAAAAATTAAGGCTGAGCAGGGGTCAGGGAGCAAGCCAATAAGTAGCATTCCTCCATGGCCTGTGCTTTAATTCATACCTCCAGGTTCCTGACCTGAGTTCCTCCCTTGGATTTCCTGATGAACTATGAACCAGGATATGTAAGCCTAATAAACCCTTTCCTCCCTATGTTGGTATTGGTCAGAGTATTTTGTCACAGCAATGAGGAAACAAACTAGAACAAGTAACAAAGTAGTCAAGCCAAAGATACAGATGTGATTCACACACTCTTCAGTTTTCTGTGTCCTCCCTGGATTATACATTCAAAGAAAAGAACTCTTTGGGGCCCACCTATTGGTATTGCCTGGTGGTATCATTATTTAGTGTCAGTGGAGGAAAGCTAGGGTAACACTCAGAAGCAAATTTAAAGTAATTACGTGTAAAATTGTTTCTTCTTGGCATCAAAGAAAGGTACCCTCCTCATCCTTGCAAGAAGTATTAGCAAATAAATAGTGCATTCAAAACCTGAAGTCTCTTACAAGTAGTCTTTTTCATGTGTTTATTTTCTATTTTAAGTCATAGAAGATAAAAAATAAAATATAACGGTATGAAAAGAATAAACAAATGCAATATGATAAATGGAAAGGCTTTATAGAAAATTTTCAAATGAAAAAGAAATTTCTAAAGGAACTGAAGACGGAAATGTCTGTTAATTGTCTAAACAAGAATCATAAAGATATCATTCTTGTTTATTGGAATAATATTTTTTCTCTAAGTTTCTTTAAAATTATGATTATGCATAAAAGTTATACATGAGATACATAGATCAGGTACTATAATCATTTTATTGAAAAGGAAATAGTCATTTCATGTGTGAAACAGCCTTTTATATAAAAATGGAGCTCAAAGAGGAAGAGAATCAAAAGAATTACAGCATTAAAATGGGCAAGGTTGCAATGTTAGAGTTCTTCTGCCTTTCCATTATTGTACTTTCCATTTGTTTTCAGCCATTAATTCATTACAAGTGCACTGGATCATAAAAGTGGGGTATAAATAAAAATAATTTTAAAATATTGGTAACAAAATGAATATGATGTTACCCTAAGGATTGCATAATATCTTTTATGTCTTTCTATACCAAAATTGAGTGTCCAAGCTTTCTCTGAAAATGAAGAGAATGACTTTCTCCTTCTTCCACAGTATGGTTTGTGTGCATTTGCTCTATGTGCTAGTGGATACTTCCCAAGTAGAGAACAAATTCAATCCCATTAGATAAACAGGTAGGATTAATATTTCAAATCTTTGGTAAATTTGTTTACATATTTTTCTAATGAACCTTTGCATTTTAGCACTTGAAACAGACTAAAGAATACCACTTCCAGCTTTTACCTGGGCTGAAACTCTAATGGAAACACATTGAGGGAATACCACTCATGACTACTGAAAAGGCAGCAAACCTGAAAGGCCTGTAAGATAACTTTTTGGCAGAAAAATCATGTGTAAGCTGGCATACACCAAAGCAGACACACCATGCTCACTTTTGCAGACATACCTGTCCAAGGCAAATGATAAATGACTGTTTTCTTTACCTTATACAATTGCATAAGACAGATCTTATATTAAATCTTAAAGTTAATGAATAAGAAAGGAAATATGAAAATCCTGGAAATCTGAAAGGAATAATAGAAAAAAGTCCTTCGGAAATCAATAGAATAAATTTTTATTTTAAAGTGTTATGTTCCAAGCCTACAACCTGAAGGTACAGGCAATTAGGATTTTAAGAATGCTTTCAAGGCTGATGAAGATTTTTCCTCCCACTTTGCGGGTATTCTCTTTACTTGTTTGGTTGTTTCTTTTGCTGTACAGATTTTTAGTTTAATGAGGTCCCACTTCTTGATTCTTGACCTTAATTCCTGAGCAATTGATGTCCAGTTTAGAAAGTCCATGGCGTAATGCAGTAGAGCACATACTTGGTATGCTTAGTTCCAAATTTGAGGTATATTATAGAGAAAAGCCTATATATAGGGTGAACCTTTACAGCTATTATTTTTTCTTTCTCACATTGAGAAAAAGTGTTATTAATGAGGGACTTGTATTAAGTAAAAGAGTAATCCTTAGCTCAAAGAATCAAGACCCTGGTTACCACAATTGAAATTGAAAATCATTTCATTTATATGTTAGAGAAATTGTATTATTCAAATAATATCATATATGTAGAATAGGATCTGTAATTGATCTATTTTAGTTATCAAGTCACAGCATGAAGGGAAGCACACAGCTAAAGAGGTAGCAAAACTCACAGAGGGATTCTCACCAATGTCCCTTTCAAAGTTACACGTTGGGACATTAGACAAAGATGATAGCAGCATTTCACAGAGCCTGGACTAGCTTCTGCTGGCAGATTCACAAGCTTAACTTACTGCAAATTCATTTAGGTAATAGGAAGTTTTCATAACATCATTGTTCAATTATATTTCGATAATATATATGTTATATACTAAAACTCTTTGCATTAGCAGTCATTGTAAATCTGCATCATTCAAGGACAGTTTTCATGTGTGTTTCTGGATTTCTCTGCTTTCTAGTGTTTTTCTTTCCTATCAAGTATCATCAGATTATTTATATCTGTGTTTTAGAATACCAGTTGCATGATTTATTGTGCAGCAGTATCTGGGAGTGCTCAAGGTTTGACCAGTCAACAGTAGCATAAAATAAGGCAGGAGGAATTTGAGGCTGTCTGGACTCTCTCATCACTACGCTATGAATTTGCAAGCTCGGATTCAGTTTGAGTTGTCACTTTGTGGAGAAATAATTTCCAATGATTATATCGGGCAAAAAACACTTTTAAAAGTGATTTGGAGGAGCTGTATGACTGTGTGTGGACATAAACACTGAGTAGTCAAGTAATCAATTGTAAGATGTCAGTTTATTTTGATTCCACTAATATTTATTTGCAGCACCACCACTTCTCGGCAGTGACTGTACAATCCCCCCTCCTCCAACTATATGCAAGGGATTCTTGGCCTTTATTTTTATCACTGAAGGGAAGATTTAAATTGAAATAATTAATAAATTAGAAACTCATTTTACTTTCCTGTGGTGCGAGAATAGAAACCCAAGGTGGACCAGCCCTTGTTGTCTGATATACAACGCAGACACTTGAAGATTGCGTCTTGATATTGTAACAGGGGCAAAAATGGACCATTGCAGAATCTTGAATCCTCAAGTGTTAATTGAGGTTGCCATTGGCCTGGTTTTATAAAATGTGTCAAAATTTATAAATCTTCAAGGTTTAATATTAATGTAGAAAATATTTAGCTTTCATGTAACTATTATCAAATAATGTACAAGCCTAGAAAATGTTTCAGAATTTATAAAATGTGTTCTCTTGAAAACAAAAAATAAATCAATACAAATAAAATTAAGCTATAAAGGAGAATTCAACATTTTCGGGGGGCTATGGGAGGGTGCTAAAGAGGAAGAGGGAAGGGGGTATAAGGGAGTATAAAGATGTTGTCTGTATGAAATATGCAAACTCTCCATAAAAATGTAAAAAAAGGAAACAATTTGAGGTTGTTTCCAGAGAAGATTAAATGAGACAAAAGAAAATTCTCTTTAAGTTGCTTCTTACCATGTCATAATGATGAAAACGAACCAATACAACTTCTAACACCGCATCTTCAGAAATGTTTTTCAGAAGCACACCATCACAATTTGTATTTTCTTCACCATCTTTTACTGATTTCCCATCTTTCCTTATCTTTTTGAATTCACTAACCAAACAATAGTATTGTTCTCTCCCTTCATCCTATAATTCTTCAGGAAAAGGACCATTCAAGGAAAATTTTTGCAAATAGAGGTTTTTTTTTAATTATTTATTTCATAACCGTATAATTAGAAGAGGCATTTCATTACAACAGCATTGACATATTCAATAACAATTTCCAGAGCTAAGATGCTTCTCTTTCAAAATTGGCTGTAAATTTTAGGTTTACAATTGAATTATACAGTTATACACTGTTGTACTCTGTATAAACCCTATAAGACATACAATTAAATGAGGTTTTAAAGTTTGAAAAATATCCTCATTTCATTATTAAAATACACAGATTCATTCAGAAAAAATCATTATTAATACAATTGACACTAAGATGCATATGAGTTTCTAATCTCTATATATCTAATTAATACTAGTCACAGTCGGTTGCTTTCTGAGCTCCTTGGCATCTGAGGGTGGCTATAAAGTCATCAGGTAGATTTCAATGGTAATGTTTTTCACATATGCTAATTATTAAGGAGCAAATATTTATGATTTGAAGAATTTTTCATCTTTTTTTATACACCCATTTCCCAGGTAGCACCCTCCCACAGTCTCCCTCCCCCAACTAGAGCCCCTATACTCTGATATCCCTGCTACTCTCTGCTGTGTTGTCTGCACCCCTAGCCATTCCCCACTGCTTGCCCTTCTGGTGAATCTAGTCAGCCTATCTAGAGGTCTTTGTTTTAGGAAGGTCAATTGTTCCTCATCTAGCGGTAATCAGTTGTCAATATTCCTTTGGTAAGATTGGGGTCTGCTGTTCATTTTCCCAGTTCTATGCTGGGTTACTATCTGGGAATCACTTTGGCCACCCTGGCCAACAACTCAAAAGAAGGTATCGCCTGTCTAGCATTGTTGCTTGTTATGTAGCCTTTAGCTATACATATGGACTCTTATGAAATATTATTGACCTTTTAATCTTTATGTTATACTTTCTTTTTGGATGTTTAAGGCCATACAATTGGTCCAGATAAACCGGTTTGTTTTTATTCTTAAGGACGTTTGAGGATCTGTTCCTCGGGGGTCACATGGGCTTGGGAGGAGCCCCTGGCTGCTTTTTTTTTTCTTTTACCAGTTCCACCTATGTCTATGTGAAAATAAGTCAAAGGTCCTGCTCGACCATGGTTGGCTTCGCTTGGAAGCATGGAGGAAATGATTCCTCTGTGTTGACCCTCCTCTTTAGAGACTAGACACTGGTTCAAGTCCATCTAGTGAGGTCTCCTCGCCCTTCTCGATCAACAGGACAGGTGACCCACCACCATTATAGGATATTTTGAGAGATGCTTATAGTCCCCTGGAACTAGTCGACCTAGGAGGGCAAGGAGCAAAAAGTGTCCTTTATGTCCCTCTGACGAAATTAATATAGACCTTGAACATGTCTGTTAAACACCCAAGAAGGTTAGTTCCACCAGTCTGGTATTTTTAATTACTGTGTGTCGTCTAGATAAATCTTAGGCAGAGACCAGTTTTTCTCAGATAAACCTTACTGAGACATATATTTCTTGATCTCCTATGTATAATTTGTCAGTAGGTTGTAGGAGTAATATGCTTCTCTCTGGCTTTCAAGACTAGCTAGGCATTGTTTATCTATCACATTGTCTCACCCCTCCATCATGGTTTTCCCTCTTAAGGTGCCCCCATTTCCCCCCCTTTCTCCCTTAATAATACCATTCTCCTATGATCCTACCTCTCTTGAGCTCCTTCTTTCCCTTTATCTCCTAGGCTCCTTGTTCACCCTTCCCTCCCTTCTCCCTTAAACTAACCCAATTTTTATCCATATCTCTCTTATTAAGGCCTGTTTCCTACTGTTCTTCTCTTTCAGGTTCTTTCTTTTCCTTTACCTCCATGTTTCCTTTCTATTATCCTGGTTCCTGTAGTTATGTCTGGTTTCATACTTATTTACCAGAATCTGGTTCTAGGAGCCACATATGAGGGAGAACATATGTCGATTTTTTTTTTCTGAGTCTGTGTTACTTCACTTAGTATAACAGTTTCTAGTTCCATCCATTTACCTGCAAATATCATGATTTCATCTTTCTTTACTGCTGAATAAAACTCCATCATATATATGAACCACATTTTCATTATCCACTTATCAATTGAGGGACACCTAGGTTGCTTCCATCTCTTCGCTATTGTGAAAAGAGCAGCAACAAACATGGATGTACAAGTGTCTCTGCAATAGGATAAGTTCTTTGGGTATATGCCAAGGAGTGGTATAACTGGGTCAAATGGTAGGCTCATTTGTAGTTTTTTAAGAGTTCTCCACACTGCTTTCCATAGGGGTTGAACCAGTTCGCAGTCCCACCAGCAGTGGATAAGTGTTCCCCTTTCCCCACATGCTCCCCAACATTTGGTTCTCCATGTTTGGTATCATTTGGTATCATTTGGTATCATTTGTCTGACTGGAGTAAGGTAGAATGTTAAAGTGGTTTTAATTTGCATTTCCCTCATTACTAGTGATGTTGAACATCCTTTAAGATGTTTCATAGTCATCTTTACTTCTTCTTTTGAGTACTCTCTGTTCAGCTCCTTCACCCACCTTTCAATTGGGTTGCTTCTTCTCTTGGTTCTCTGTTTTTTGAGTTCGTTATAAATTCTGGTTATTAAGCCTCTGTTGGATGTGTTGCTGGTGAAGATTTTCTCCCATTCTGTGGGTTTTCTGTTTCTTTCCTAGGTTGTCTCCTTTGAAGTTCAGAAGCTTTTTAGTTTAATGAGATCCCATTTGGTAATTCTTGCCCTTGTTTCCTAAGCAATTGATGGCCGGTTTAGAAAATCCTTTCCTACACCTATATCTTGTAGGTTTTTCCCAATTTTTTCTTTTAAGAGTTTCAGTTTCAGGCTTTACATTGAGGTCTTTGGTCCATTTGGAATTGAGTTTTGTGCAGGGTAAAAGATAGGGTTTAGTTTCATTCTTCTACAAGTGGAGATCCAGTTTTGCCAGCACCATTTGCTGAATATGCTGTATTTCCTCCAGTCAATGTTCTTGGCCCCTTTGTCAAATATTAGGTGGCTGAAATTGTATTTACTCATATTTGAGTCTTCAATTTTGTTCCATTGGTCTAGGGGTCTATTTTTTTTGTCAGTATCATGTTTTTTTTAATGACTATCGCTCTGTAATACAGCTTGAAATCTGGTATAGTAATCCCCCCAGCATTGCTCTTAGTGCTCAGGGTTGTTTTTGCTATCTGATGTCATTTTTGCTTCCATATGAATCTTAGGATAGATAGTGTTTTCTAATTCTTTGAAAAATGTCATGGAGATTTTGATTGGCATTGTGTTGAATCTATACATGACTTTTGGTAGGATGTTCATTTTCCCAATATTAATTCTTCCAGTCCGTGAGCATGGGAGGTCCTTCCATCTTCTGATTTCTTCCTCAATTTCTTTCTTTAAAGCTTTAAAATTTTCATTGTAAAGCTCTTTAATGTCTTTGGTCAGGTTACTCCGAATATATATATATATATTTTTTGGCAGCTATTGTGAACATGAGTGTTTCCATGTGCTCTTCCTCTGATTGCTATTGGTATATAGATAGGCTAAAGACTATTGTTTCATTTTGTAACCTGCCACTTTACTGAATGTGTTAATAATTTCTAGGAACTTTTGGGTAGAATTTTCAGCATACCTTAGATATAATATCATATCACCTTCAAGAGGGGATAATTTGATCTCTTCCAATTATTACTCCTTTAATTTCCTGCTCTTGTCTTATTTCTCTTGCAAGAGTTTCAAGTACTATTAAACAGAAGTGGGTATAGTGACAGCCTTGTCTGGTTCCTGATTTCAATGGGAATGTTTCCCGTTTTTCTCCATTTAGAATGATGTTGGCTCTGGGTTTGTTATATATGGCTTTAATTATTTTGAGGTATGTTCCCTCCAGTCCAATTTACTTTAGGACTTTGAATATAAATGCACGTTGAATTTTGTCAAAAGACTTCTCTGCATCTGTTGAGATTACCATATGGTTCTTGTCTTTGAGGCCATTTATATGATTTATGATGTTTATTGACTTACATATGTTGAACCATCCCTGCATCCATCTCTAGGATAAAGCTGACTTGATCATGATGGAAGATCTTTCTGATGTATGTCTGTATCTGGTTTGCAAGTATCTTGTTGAGAATTTTTGCATCTATGTTCACTAAGGATATGGGTCTATAGTTTTCTTTTTTGGTTGTATCTTTACCTGGCTGTGGTATTAGAGTGATGCTGGGTTCATAGAAGGAACTTGGAAGTTCTCCCTCCATGTCTGTCTTTTTTGTTTTTGTTTGTTTTTGGTTTTTTTTGTCTTTTTCAGACAGGGTCTCCCTGTATTCTACTGTAAATCCATCTGGTCCTGGGCTTTTTTCAGTTGGGAGGTTTTGTATTACTGTTTCAATTTCTTTTTGTGTTATGGGTTTGTTTAAGCAGTTAATCTCTTCTTGGTTTAGTTTTGGTGGTTCCCATGCCTTTACATATCTGTCCATTTCTTTTAGGTTTTCAAATTTAGTTGCATATAGGTTTTTAAAGTATTCCCTTATGATGTTCTGTGTCTCTCTGGTGTCTTTTGTGATGTTTCACATTTCATCTCTGATTTTATTGATTTGGAGGTGCTCTTTCTTTCTTTTGGTTAACTGGATAGTGGACTGCAAATCTTGTTTATCTTTTCAAAGCACTGTCTCTTGGAATTGTTGATTTTTTGAATTGTTTTCTTTGTTTCAATTTAATTTCTGCCGTGATTTTTGTTATTTCTTCTTTTCTGCTGGGTTTGGGTTTCATTTGATGTTGCTTTTCAAGTGTCTTGAGTTGCAATGTTGTCATTTATTTGTGTTCTTTCTCATTTTTTGATGTAGGCACTTAGAGCTATAAACTTCCCTCTAACGACAGCTTTTAGCATCTCCCAAAGGTTTTGTTGTATTGCATTGTACTTTTCATTTACTTCCAGAAATACTTTTATTTCTTTCTTAATTTCTCTTTTGACCCATTACTCATTTGGAAATTTATTAATCTCCATGTATTCATGTGTGATTAGGGCTTCTTCCTGTGTTGGTTGTAAGCTTTATTGCATTGTGGTCTGATAGAATGCATGGAATTATTTAAATCTTTTTGTATTTTTGAGGTTTGTTTTGTGCCCCAGTATATGGTCGATTTTGAAGAAGGTTCCATGAGGTTCTGAGAAGAAAGTATGTCTTTTGGTGCTTGGGTGTAATACTAGTTAGATGTCTGTTAAGTCCATTTGATATATGGTATTTTTTAATTCAGATGTCTCTCTGTTAACACTCTGCCCTGTTGACCTATCTAATGGAGACAGTGGGGTATTGAAGATGCCTACTATTAATGCATTGGGGTTAATCAGGGGCTTAAAGTCCTGTAGTATTATTTTGGTGAAGTTGGGTGCACCAGAGCTTGGTGAATATATGTTCATGTTTGTAATATCTTCTTGATTCATTGTTCCTTTGATCAAAATGTTGTGGCCCTCTTTGTCTCTTTGGATTAGTTTTTGTTTAAAGTCTATTTTGTCTGATATTATAATTGCTACGCCTTCTTTTTTCTTAGTGCCATTTGCTTGGTCTATTTTTTTCTATCCTTTCACTTTGAGATAGTGTCTGTTCTTGAAAGTGAGATGAGTTTCTTGCAGACAACAAAAAGGTGGGTTTTGTTTCTTAATCCATTCATATAGTCTGTGTCTTTTGACTGGGGAGTTCAGTCCATTAATGTTTAAAGTTATTAATGAAAGATGAGTATTGAATCCTGTCATTTTTATTTCTGTTTACATTCCTGATATAGCTGTATTTTCCACAGTTATACCTTCATTGGATTTCTTTCCGCAATCCCTTAGGTATAGTCATTCTTTTCTTCAGCTCTTTGTATTGCTTCCAGAACTCTCTGAAGGGCTGGTTTTGTGGACATGAATTCCTTCAGCCTATTTATGTCATGTAAGACTTTTCTTTCCCCTTTGACTATAATAGACATTTGGGCTGGGTATAGTAATCTGGGTTGGCATCTGTGCTCATTTAAAACTGGGAATACTTTGGTCCAGGCTCTTCTGGCTTGCATAGTTTGCACTGAAAAGTCAGCTGTAATCCTAATGGGTTTTCCTTTATATGTGACTTGTTCCTCTTTTGCAGCTTTCAGAATTGTCTCTTTGTTTTGTCTGTGTAGTGTTATTACTATGATTTGCCATGGAGAGTTTCATTCTGGTCCTGTCTGCTTGGTGTTCTCTATGCTTCCTGTATTTGTATCTTTCTTTAATTCTGAGAAATTTTCTTCCATGATTCTGTTGAAGATCTGGTCCATGCCATTATCTTGGGATTCTTCTCCTTCTTGTATGCCTATGATTTGTAAATTTGTACTTTTTAAGGTGTCACACAATTCCTGCATATTCCATTGTGATTTCTTAAGGTTTTCATAATCTTTGCTTGAGTGGTCTAGTTCATCCACTTTTTCTTCCAGTCTTGATACTCTGTTTTCCATTTCATTCATCCTGTTAAGGCTTTTTCCTTCATTTTTTAAATTGGCTTACTGTTTCATTTCAGCCTGAGCATTCGTCAATATTTCTACCTCTTTTCTGAATTCATTCAATTTATCCTTATCTTCTTCAGTTCTTTGATTTTTTTTTGTGTGTGTTCTTTAAATTCACTGAATTCTCTTATCATGTTTATACTTGTTCTTTTGAGTTCCCTATTCTGCACTATCTCTAGGGGGTTCTCATTGTACTCCTTTAGAGGACTATTGGTATTTGGTGGGGATATGTTATTTTGATTTTTCATGTT
This sequence comes from Nannospalax galili, assembly GCF_000622305.1. Classification (NCBI taxonomy): domain Eukaryota; kingdom Metazoa; phylum Chordata; class Mammalia; order Rodentia; family Spalacidae; genus Nannospalax; species Nannospalax galili. Next base: position 504,693 of record NW_008354017.1, on the reverse strand, counting down.
ATTATTTTTTCTCTGTGATTTTGACATGTGAATTTCTTTTTTAGTTTCTGATTCTTGTGTGAGACTCAGGCCTTCAAGTTTAGGTTTACTTCTTTTTGTGAACTTTATGTGTTTTTGTGGTTTACTTTTGGGGCATGGAAAGTTGGTTCATCTAAGCTTCCGGTTCTCTCTTTTGATTTTTATATTGGAGTGGCTGTATTGATTTTGTCTTCAGGAGTTCCCACAGAGGCCCAATTCAGATGAGGTTCAGATGATTTCAGGCTTTCTCCTAAGGTCTGGATCCCTGCAGAATGATTTTGGTCTCGGGAATTTGGGGTTGACTGGCCTGGGAGCCTGGCCCAGGAAAGATGCTGGTCTAGGGCAGCTGTTGGCCATGCCACCCAGAGATGCAAAGGCAGATGGGGCTGGAAGAGGCCCCAAGGACTCCTGGGGATTTCACTGATGAGCTGGGCTGTTCTGGATGCAAAGGATCAGGAAGAGGAAAGTCAGCTCCCATGTCCCAGAAAGAGGCTGGCAGGTGGTGCAGGCCCAGAGAGTGAGGTGAGGTCAGGTCCAGGTCCAGAAGCAGTTCTCCTGGGGCCCAGAGAAGGCACTATGTTGGTCTGGATGAAAAGTATCAGAAAGCAGTATTGGTTCTCCAGGTGTCTGGGGCCCCAAGACAAGGAATGGGGCAGGGTCCAAACTTGGAGGAGAGAATGGTGGAGATGGGAGGGTGAATGGGGGTGGGGGAGTCAAGGCGCAGAGGACTGCAGGTGGGAGAGAGACCTGGGGCAGGTGGTACAGCCCCCCCTTTTTTAACCTTTACAAAACCTTTATGGAGAATTTGGATCAAATCCATACCCAACTCCCTCCATTCCAACATTCCCCCTTCTGAAGAGGTGACCCTAAAATCTTTTAAGGATTAGATACAAGCTCCCAAATACTTTTGACATTTTTGGCCTTCGGAACAGAGCATGTTGCTAACAGTCCCAAGAACATTTTGACTTTTAGCCCAGAAACTGGTTACCTTTCTTTGGGGTTTTTTACCCTAACTGCCTAGCCAATTCCTACCTCCTATTTTTATGAGACCATACTCAGAAGAGGTTACCCAAATTGCCAACAGGGAATGGGAATGCAGGCCACTATGGTTTCTTCCATGCTGAACAGGGAAGCAGGGAGAGGCAATCAGAGTACCCCTTCAGTAGGTCTGTCTAAAAGAAAGGGGAAAAGAAAGTCCTTGAATAATGAATAGGAGATGTAAAGGACAAGTAAAGGCAAGAGTAATTAGCATTACAAGTTCTAGACATGGAACTAGAAAAAAGTCAGAACAGGGCAATTCTTTTAGAAAGTAAATTGCTTTAGCATTTCCTTGAGAAATTTTTTCTCAAGATTTAACCATTTCAAAAATTTTCTTTGTTAGGGTGCTGGAGAGATAGTTCAGCAGGTAAGATCACAGGTTGCTGTTGCAGAGGACTCAGGTTCACTTCCCAGCACCCTGGTGGCAACTAACAACTGTCCATAACAACAGTTCTGGGGGATCTGATGTCTACTTCTGGCTTCTGGAGGCATTGCACAATACTGGCACAGGCAATACACTGGCACACAAAAAACACTAATCTAATACTAATTATATAAATACTACAACTACTACTAATTCTTTTGTTGGAGTGAATCAGATTAATACTTTTGTTAGTATTTAGACAAGCTTGGTGGTTGGAAACGCCTTAATTGCAGGGAGTACTTAGAGCAAAAACACAGACTAAATATTTCTGGGGACAGAGGGAGGAAGGGTTAAAAGATAGAGACATTTTCTTGGATCTGAGACTGAAAGCATAATTAAAGAGAAAGAAATATTTACATAAAACCCGAAAACTCATTTGGTAAGCTGCCTAATTCTCCATCTATAACTGTAGATATCTATACCACACCAGAGACAAAGAAGCCCCTGCGGATGCTGTGTTAGCCTTTCTCTTTCATTGTGTGTTATTAGGAAAATATCTACCACTGTGCTGAGGCATCTGGAGAGGTCCCAGCATATGCTGCTGCAACCATTATAGCATTTAACAGCCCTCAAAGAGAAGGCCCATTGCAAACATCCTGGTTGGAAACTTGGAAGGAGTCTTGGCCTCTATGGTGAAGGAATTAGAATCCCCATTGTCGTCTGATTGTCATATAAATTGTTCTGAGAGTTTCTAGACCTCTTTTGTAACAATCTTTTGAATTTTTGGGTTTGTGGGAACTGTTTTCAATAAATGCGTATAATGAATAGTATTTGGAGAATAGAATATTCAGAGTTCTGGAGCTTCCATTGCAGTGCCTTTGAAGTATGGTAATAGAGTAAAAACTAACAGCTCATGTTTATTGATTCACTAGTAGGAGTGGAAGGAGTGGTCATAACTTTCTGAGCCAGAGTTAATACTTAGGATTAATATAACTTGATGAAAATGTGGGTGTGTGGACTGTTTAAATGCAAACAAAAATACAGGCTTCAGGAGAAAATAATATTTTGAAGAATGCAAGTAAACAAACAAAAAACTCAGATGATTTCAGTATTTTGTGATGTATTGAAAATAAACCTACATCGATGAGAAATGTGGACATAGCTAGAAAAATAAACAAGTAGCTGCAAGCTTCAAGACTCGGAGCTGAGTCTCACAGGATAAAAACCTCGCTTTCATCACACACATCTTTGTCTTGCTTCCCTCTTCCCAGGCTGAAGCTGTCTGTGCGGTGTAATGATTCTGGGCTGATTTCATTACAAAGCACATCTTGATAAATATTAGATGAGTGTTACAGTTTCCCACAGTGCAAGCTGGTGTCTGGAGTCACACAAGCTCAGTCTCTTCAGCAGTGAGAAGTCGCTTATTGTCATCACACATCCCACGAATTCCCAGCACTAAATGCAAAGGGACAATCTGCTTTTCCCTCAGGATGTCCCAATGTTCTCTGTCAAGTGCTGCAAATCTTATTAATTTACTCGTATTTGAGTAAATGTTACAGATATTCTGATTCTGAGCTTTATAAACCATTGTTTTTGGATCTTATGAATATCTCCTGGCTCATAAAATGGAGACATACTGCATACTGATAATTGTGGAATTTAATTGTTAGTTGTACAAAATATACAGTAAAAATAAAAATTAAGAATCTAGAACCTATAAATTTTCCAATTTTCTGTTACTTCCCATGCTCAAGCCTCCTACAGTCATAAATACAAATTAATTTATAGCATGTATTATATGTGTACTTCATCTTATGAAAGAGAGAAGACAAATGAAAGCTCTTCTATAGTTTTGCATAATGCTGAAGAAGATTCACTCATCTCTGAGACATGAAAACTATGCAAAGAAAAAGACTTAAGAACTTACTGGAGTTTTAGTGTCCACAATTGAAATAAATTTACTGTAATTTGGATGGACCAGCAAAACTCTTTGGAATAAAAATAGGACCCGAAATCAGCCTACATTTGAGTAGATGATTACACAAAGTTGAATGAGAATTGTACAACCATTTCCAAAACAACTGGAAAGTAAGAATGGGTACCAAACTATTTCTAGTGACCGCATGTGAATATGCTATTAGAAATAGAAGAAAACCAAGCAGAAATACGTCATTTGAAGCAATGCACTAACTTCTCTAGGGGAAGGTTCTTGGTTAACAATTAGATGTCAGTAAATATCCAGGGCTTTCCTGAGGATAGTCATCACAGAACTGTGTTGATCCACCAGATGCTTCTACATCTGTGGTACATCTGTTTAAACAGAACTACTGAAGGATCTGCAAAGACTAAGGCTCTAATACAATGTAAATTATTTTGTACAAAGTTTGCTCTGTCATCAAAGGAAGTTAATATCCCAATTTAAAGAAAATCTCTATTTCAATGGTTCTAAAGGGAGGAATTTATTTTGAAGTCATAATGATGCTCCTTTCTTTAATCAAAACCAAATAATCTCATAAAATTAAAAGCAATTAGGTTATCTTAAACTGAGTACACATTAATAAATGAAGTGATACAAGGAGGCTACATTTCAGGATGTTAAATTTACTCCTTATTTGTGGGTGACAAATAGTCTTAAGTAATTACATATAATGAAACATCAAAGGGAGGGTTGTATATCACATTAAGATATGCAGTGACAAAGGCTCACTCTGGCTATCTTTGTAAGCAACCACCTCTGAAAGGTTCTCTTGTGGATAAATATGACTCCTTTCTAATGAATTTTAATATAAAAGAAGTGAAACATATGTACATAAGTAACACTAATTTTACCAATTATGGAAATGATATCTTTCCTAAATATTACATTTCCAATATACTAATTTCAAATAAATGCATTATACTTCTCAAACATATGGGTTTGAATTCTATATTCAGACAGTGTCCACCAAGGCATTGTTGATAATTTATTAACTGATATACACTTTGTTAGGTCAGTAAAGTACAGATGCACAATCTTAATAAGATATTATACAGTTTTAATGCTGGCTGCTTCCTGAAATTGGATGTAAATTTAAACCAAATATATCTTTCAATAAATTATTATTTTTTTCCAGATGTCTTTGAAAATGCTCATTTAACATCATGTGTGTGTGTGTGTGTGTGTGTGTGTGTGTGTGTGTGTGTGTGTGTCTTTTTAAGACAGGGTCTCCATGTAGCGCCAGCTGGCCTGGAACTTGCTATGTAGACTAGGCTGGCCTTGAACTCACAGGGATCAGCCTGCCTCTGCCTCCCAAGTGCTGGGATTAAAGGTGTGCACCACCATGCCCAGCCAACATCTTATTTCTATTTTTTTAAATGATAGCTCTAATTTTCACTACTAATGAAAGGAACTTATCATATTTGAGACATTTTCCAAGACTGACTGAAAATAATAAGGTTCAATTTCCCTATTTTATTTTTTTCTCTGTGTTTATGCATGCTTACGCACAGGTGCATGTGTGCATGTGTATGTGGAGGTCAAATAATAGCTTCAGATGTCTTTCCTAAGGTTATGTTCCCATTTGTGTTCAGATAGAATCTTGCAATGGCCTGGCACTCATCAAGTAGGTCAGAGTGACTACCATATCTCCACCTGCCTCTACCTCGCAGTGCTAGGATTGCAGACTTACTTCCTCATCCAGACTGAATTTTTTCCATTGGTCCTGTGGATCCTCATGCTTTTGAAACAAACAGTTTATTGACTGAGCTATCTCTCCGATCATCTACCTTACTACTTTAATGTATTTATTTATTTGTGGCTAAATAATTTAACACTAGTATGATTTTATTACAGTGTGATGTCAAACCTTTGATGACACTGACATTTTTTGAGTAATGATTGATTGTAAATAGTATTTGCATGTCAGCAATCCCAATCAAGGAAACACTTCTTTCATTTTTTCACTTTTCCCCGGCATGCAACTTGTACAGAATCAATCCTGTACATGTGACAGTGGATTCCTGTTATGACCCACACTTTTGCTTTCAGACACATAGCTTTATGCTTACTTTCAAATGATTATTTTACACTTGAAAGGGAAAACTTCCTTTAAACTATCATTGCTGCTACTTAGATTAATTCAGATTTTCTAGTTGTTGTTTAGTTCTTTAGTCTATGGATGGCTCAAGGATATTTTCAAGACCTTTTATGAATTTGAATGTCCATTTTCTTTATTTTCTCTCAGCTTATGTACAAAAGATGGCTATTTTAATTCCGTTAAGTCTTCTGTATTCCACTAGATTTATCTTTGAAATCTATGATTATATTTTTTGGTTCACTCTTTTTACTCACCATCCTTTCTAATCATTAATTGTTTGACTAGCATGAATCTATAGAGGCTGAACAAAAACTCATGGTTATTGCAAAGGACCCAGTTTCAGTTCCCTGTAATTCCAGTATTAGGTAAACTAACCCCATCTCACGCTTCCATGGGCACCAGGCATGCATGTGGTGCACATCCATATATACAAGTACTATCAAATACACATTAACTAAAATTTTTAAAATAAATTTTAAATAAATGATGTTTCTTTAAATGCATGTTGTCAAGAAACCAAGGCTGCAAAGAGACTATAACTGAGAAAATAATAAAAAAAAAACTTTCCTTTTTTCATTTATTTATTGACTTATTTTTAGGTGTATATGTGTTTTTCCTGAATGTGTGTAAGTGTGTAATGTGCATTCAATGACTGCAGAGACCAGAAGAGAGTTTCACGTCCCCCGGAACATTAGTTACAAATGGTTGTTAGCCTCAGGTGGATGCTTGGAAGCAAACCCAGGTCCTCCCCCAGAGTAGCAAGTTCTCTTAACTGTTGAGCCACCTCGTCAGTCTCCAATAACTAAATATTTTTAAACAGTAAGACCTGCTTGATGTTGAGTTATGGACTTGAGAATGATGGTTGACAAACTGGATAGAAATACTATTAGTAGACAACATAAATTCTCATGAGCTTATAGTCCAGCAAGAAAATACTACAATAGTAAATAATAAGGAAAAAAATCTCACAAGATATCATCAAATTGCAGTTACAAAAAAATATTCTTAAAGTCCACCAACCATTATGCAGACTTTATAAAAGGAAATTCTGTTTTTTCTCATTTTTACTGCCTGGCTCAGAGCCTGGAGTTATTTATATCCCACATTATCTCATTTCATTACAGTGCACTAACATAAGATAGTAATGCTTATTGATTTATTTATATCCAAGAATATTAAGATGAGAGGAGAAAGGCTAAACTATGTACACTTAATAAAAGTATTACACAAAACTACCTATCTTCCTGTCAATGGGCCAAAAACTCAGCTTACAATCACTCAATAATATAAAGGCCTGCTAAAATCATTTAATTCAAATGCCATAAAACAAAATACTTTAGGGTTGTGGATTGGAAGCTATTCTTTTTAAATGGGAAGAAATATATTGTGCACATAGCATAGAATGACTATCAGGAGCATGAGCATGAATACTTGGAATTCCATTCTCTGTATGGTGAGCAAACTTTAACCATAAAAATAAAATTTAAAAGGAACTATCTGGTGTGTAAAACTGGAATGTTTCATTAGTAAAGATCATATTATATACTACAGAGAAATTTATGGTGAATTGGATGAAAATGAAGATGACTCTCCTGTTGGGACAAATTCTTAGGTGTTCTGCCGCTGTTCTGAGCTGCCTCTGAGTTCCAAGGTTTAAGGGATTTTTTTTTTTGTAGTGAACAGTATAGAAGATAGACAGCTTCTTCTAAGGAAGGAGCAGCAAATGTGTTTGCTGAGCAGAATAATATATGCTTACCTGAAGGACACAGGTGGGTCACAATTGGCAGCAGACCTTTACTAGACTAGCATTTTGTAAGCTCCTGGTCCCTAGTATAACCTACACCATAGAGGACTCAAAGCTTCCTAGACGGCTTACATTGTTCTCATGGGATTTCAGAAGTCAGGGGAATCAGTGGAAATACAAAGCTCGCACTGCTTGTCATGCTCTGAGTAATAAAGTACTTTGTTTCTGACCCAGGAGACTTGAGTCTTCTGGCATCTATGACAGTGTACAGTAACTTGTCAACTTGCCAGTAAGACAAAGAGACTAGCCTTTCCATAGTTCTTAGCAACATCTATATCAATTAAAGTAGTAGTACAAAAATAAATTCACAGTTATAACTTTCTCATGGGTTACTCAATATTTGGTTTTGTACTGAAAATAAACCCCTTATTAACTCTTTTCCCCGCAAAACATCACAGATATTTTTTATAAAAATTGTTGAAAATTCTCAGTAAGTTTTATAACATAAGCAATACTTTCATTGCTCACATGAGAAACATGACCTAGTTTAATGCTAATAAGTCAACATTCCATATTTAATTTCATATACATATATATGTATATGTGTATATGAAAATAAATGTGTCTGAATGTAAAGATAGTCTAAAACAACTTTTCCCAAGATAAGGCCTCTGAAGATATTAACCAGGCAATCTATTTTTATTGGGTGTCGTAGCATGAAACTCAAGAAGACAAAGCATATACTAATCATAACATGAAAAAAACCTTCAGAAAACTTTAGATAAATGAGAATAATTATATATTCTACCACAAAATGATGGTCTGCTTCTTTTTTAAATATTTGATTTACTATATTTTATTTTACGTGTATGACTGTAATCCCTGCATGTGTGGAAGTTTATCCATGTCGTGTAACATCCATGGAGGTCAGAAAAGAGCATCAAATCCTGTGAAACAGGAGTTATGAATGGTTGTTAATTGCCATGTGGGTGCTGGGAATTAAACCTGGATCATCTGCAAGAGCAGTCAATGCTCTTAACAGCTGAGCCATCTCTCTCGCCCCATGATGGTCTGTTTCAAACAAATGAACAATTACATATGGGTTTCCTAATATGTATGTTAACTACCATTGTGTCAAGACAAAGAAAATCATGTTAAAATATGATAGAAAAATGCAACTTAAGAATAAGATATTAAGTGGGATAAAAAGTAACAAAAAATTAGATCCAGACACAATGAAAATGTGTTCTTATCATAGAATATTTTGTATAATGGAAAACAAATAAGTCAAAAATATAAATACTGAGATAATCTCCCTGAGGCATTTGTTCATGAGTGATTTGTCTTTTCATTTATATACTTTTATTTAACCTTCTATATTAAAAAAAATCTATGGTATGATAAGGAAACACCTAGGATTTAGATCAGAACAAGAGACTCAGAGTCAGTGCTTATCAGATTGTGCTGAGAAAGGTTCTTGAGATCTCTGTTCCTGAGATATGTTTGTGCAAAGTTAGAGCAATTACAAAATGATCACTTAAACATTTTTGGATGATGTTTTCTGAAATTAATTATACTTATGAAACGAGGACTTTATCTGTGTGAAGTTATACTGTCTACACAGTCCTCAGCGTAACATACTCCCTGGCTCTCTGTGACTTGAATAATATGCTAAAAAGGGGTTAGACACATGGTGATGAGTTTTTTTTAATAATGTAAAACTTAAGTCTTCTATGGTTTGCTATAGCAATGTTCAGGAAATCTATAATACCAGTACTGACTTTCACTATGCTATTATTTTGTGACTTAAAATTTGATTTGGTTAAAACTTAAAAATGGAATTCATTATATTTAATGCAAGTGTTTGGAGACTATTATTATTTTCAGAGATGAATTTCTTACTTATAAAGTACATAATTGTTCCACTGTGAAAGTATTTGGAAGTTGGAGGATAGTTATGTCTCATATACCATCCATTAAGCATTTATTTAATGCTTTACCAAAAGTACAGTGCTTGTTAATAGGGATGATTTTAAAAATAATAATGAAGTAACTTTTCTGTTTCACTGAAATGGGGAAATTCTTTTCAAATTACAGGGTAAACAATGTTGACATTTTATAAATGAGACTATCAAAGTCTGGAGTGTCTAGTAGTCACAGAAAAATCAGCAGAAGTGTGGGAGCTGCAGGCGGTTCTAGGTCAAGGTGATGCACACAGTCAATTTAAATTGTGTATAAGCCTAAGAACACAGGTCCTGCTTCCAGCCATATAGTGTCATTTGCAACTTGTTACATTAATGAAGAGCAGGTATCACAGATAAGTAGGAAACACATAAGACAAAGAATTTACTCCACTGCAAAATTATGCAATGAATCTACTGTTGATAACTGCACAAGCACAGACATGTATCCATAAGACCCACATGAAGTGTTAATCTGATTATAAATATTTCCATAGTCTTTGCCTCAGAAACTTAACTGCATATTAAAAGAAGTAATGGGAGGATTTCCAATTTTGAAATGAAATATTAGTAAATAATCATGCTAGAAACAAAAGAGTAAATAGTTTTAATCCCTAAAAGCCTCTAAATGCTGACAAATCTCTTTTAGGAAGGCACCAAACTAGTTCTGACGTCCTTAAACAGACACATAAGTGCAGTGAAAAGCCACTCTTCCCATACATATTTGCTGCTCTGAAAAACTTTACTTTCTGTTTTTGTGAACTTGATCATTAAGTGTGAAACCAGGTTCAAGAAATCAAGTTTGTTTTGCTATTGGGACAGACATTCGTGTATTCCAGGCTTGCCTACGCAACAGAAGATGATCTTGAAACCTGATCTTCCTCCTCCATCTAAGTGCTAGGATTATAGACTTGTGCCGTCATTATGCAGCACTGAGCATAAAACTCAGGGCTTTTTTGCATGCTAGGCAAGTGTATATGTGTGTGTGCATGTAGGTATGTAGGTGTGTACTTTTGAGTACAATGCCTGGGAAGGCCAGATCCGTTAAAGTTAAGGTGGCTGTACATTGCCCCATGTGGGTATTAGGAACTAAACTTGAGTCCTTTGTGGTTAAGGGCTGAGCCATCTCTCCAGTCCTTGTTCTGGAACTTTAAGCATATTTTAAATCCATCTCCATCTATATAAATCCATCTTTTACTCCATCTATTTTATATAAAATATTTATTTTTACCATGCTGGAGTTTGTTAATTTAGCTTGCTTAACTATTTAATTAAATACTGGACTCTAAACACTTGTAGTTGCTTATTTCATTTTTTTTTTACTTAATAAGGTGAATCTAAACGTTTTCAGTAAGGTGAATCTAAACATTTTCAGGTTTTAGTGCCATTTTAAAACTCTTCATTTCTGTTGATAGTTTACAACTTCTTCAGTGTTTCTGAAAACATTAAATGATCAGCCTGATTCATAAGTCTATAATCTCAGCTACTTTGCATGCTAAAACCATAGCATCACCTATTCAAAGACATCCTGAGCTACATAGTTTGTTCAAGGCCAATCTGGGCAGTTTAGTGAAACTCTGAACATAAGAAATGACCAAAGAAAAGAAAGGCATGAGCATAGAATGTACAGTTAAGTAATAGCACACATTACCAACAGGTACTAGACCCTGGTTTCAATTCCTAGTATTTACAAAGGAAAAATAAATGAATGTTATCCATGTAGCTCAGTTGACAGAGATCTTGCTTAAAAATGCACCTGCATATTTAGACTTTTCTGGTTTTGAATTCCTTCTTGAATTCCTTCTTGCTTCCCAGGCATTCAATATTGAATGACTATTGAGGCCCAAAGACACTCTTCATAGAATTTTTCAATGACATTCTTTTGATAAAATTATTCTGCTTTTGTATAATAAAAAGTCTCTCTCTCTCTCTATATATATATATACACACACTTAAGGTTGAATTTATTTATAGTCTAACTAGCCTATCTAGAGTCACTCTCTTTAAGAAGATCAGCTCTCCTCACCTAGCTGCCAGTAGTTTCTTTGTTAAGGTTGGGACCTTCTGCCAATTTCCCCAGTTCTTTGCTGGATTTTTGTATCATTGAGTCAGCATGGGTTTTGTGCATGCTACCATCATTGCTGCAAGTACATATGAGCAACTTCTCAGAGGCCTGGAAGACTGTTTCCTTATGATTATGTGCCAACCCTGACTCTTACTATCTTTCTGGTCCCTCTTCCACAATGGTTCCTGAGCTTTGAGTAGGTGAAGTTTAATATAGGAGTCCTGTTCAGGGACATGTACTATACCAATTCTTATTCTCCATAATTTGGCCAGTTGTAGATTTTCTATGCTCATTACCTTCTGTTACATGAGAAAGCTTCACTGGTGAGAGTTGATAGATGTATTAATAGTCTCTGTACTGCCTGTGTCACTATGTTCCATGAGCCTTCAGTGTAGTGATTGCATTTTAGATATGTCACATAGGCCTGGGTATATCACAAACACTTATTATCTGTGTGTGACCAGTTGTGAAACTCTGTGATACCCTCCATCTGTTGCAAAAAAAGGTTCTTTCGTGAGTGTTCTTTGATGAGTGGTATATGATATAGTTGTCTGTAAATATAAGGATCCATATTTAGCATAAAGTAAGAAAATACATTTGTTTAGGGATGTGGCAGAAGAAGATCTTTCTCTAAGATCTCTGACCTCTCCAGACATTTGACTAGGTTTACAGTATCACACATGAGTTTCTGCCATTGAGTGGTCTTTAAGTCCAATTAGACGGCTGTTGATGACCCCCAAGATAAAAATGCCACTACTTAACCACTATAATTTGCTCTGCCAGTCATGGTTGTGGTAATTATGCATTAAACTGAGTTGGACCTTTGACTGATTTTCTTCCTTAACAGCTTCCTCTAAAACTATGAGAGCTAGTGTCCGGAGTGGTGGATCCCAGGTCAGTTCCTGAACCATGTGTGTATGTGTATGTGTATTCCATCTCCTTTTTATAAACATGGCAGTCACATTGGATTTGTGTGCTGTGTTACAGTAAAGCATCACCTTAAATACCTCAAATAATTGTGCCCAAATGATCATGTTTCCAAATTAGGTGACAGTTTGAAGTACTGCAAGTTAAGATATCCACATATAAATGAATTAAATGCAACTAACACACGACCTTGGAAAAATGGATCAGTTTAATTATTGTAATCTACAGTCATTGAGTGCAGACCACCTGTAGGGAAGGGAGGGGAATTGAGCAGGAAGCTTCCTTTAGCTTAGGATAGCTCCTGCATAGGGACCCAACTGTGATTTGTCATGAGGAAGATACAAGTCACCACACTATCTACTATGGAGCTCAATTACAAAAAGATAACTGCCAATTTAACTCTTAAATTAAGAAATAAACCCAATATATTTCAGATTGATAATGAAATCATTGACTATCAAGTTAAATGCATATATTGGAAAAGAGAAAAGTATTTTTTTACATATATGTACAAACATATATACATTGTGTGTATGTATGTATGTGTGTGTACTCACACATGTATTCACATGGCACAGTGCGTGCTTGGAAGGTAAAGGACAGCTTGAAGGAATGTTTTCTCTTCTTTTACCATGTGAATCATGGGATGGAGCTCAGGTTCTCAGATTTGGCACCAAAAGCCTTCATCAGTTGAGCCATCTTGATGATCCAAAATCAAGATTGTTTTTAAGTTAAACATTCATCTCTGTACAATGACATAGCAAAAAAATAGTGTGTTTATTTCTAGGCTATCCCTTCACATTGATAATAAGCTGTAACATTTTTGGGAGGGTAAAGATTCCATTTGCATATTTCCTTTTATAATTAGAAGTTTAACATGCATTACTATGCTGATGTGGAGTAAGTGCTCACTAGCTGCAATTGTAGTTCTTAAACTTTTGCCTTTTTGTATAGAGTCCTAGTTTAGTTTCTGTTGTGATAAAACACTAAGTGAAAACAAACTTGGGGAAGGGCTTATTGCAGATTACACTTTCAAGTGGCAGTTCAGTTTTGAGGGAAGTCAGACAAGAACTCAGGAACAGAACTGGGAGGCAGGAACTGAAGCAATGAACACAGAAGATGGCTGCTTGCTGGCTTGCTCCTCCAGGCCTGTGTTCCACCTGCTTTCTTAACCTAGGAAAACAAGCCCAGAGGTGGCACCACAGGGTCAGGGCATCCCACGTCAATCATTCAACAATCAAGAAAATGCCTCAAAGACTTGCCAACTCACCAATCTGAGAGAGAAAATTTCCCAATTCAGTTTCCTTCTTCCCAAATGTGTCAATTCAACAACAAAAGCCAACCATGACATATAAGAACATTTGTTTCTGTGTTTCAAATATATTCCAAAATTCATTTAATATCTTTTAGTATTTCCCTCATTCCCTGTCCATTACACATAAAGCTATTACAGTTCCATTAATGATACAAACAACATTTGGCTGTAAATAATGTCAGTATTTTATTAGTTAAATGCCAAATATAAAAAGCATTAAATCCAAACTTTCTATTTACTATTAATCAATATGACAATTTGCTTTTAGTCAATTGACTTAAAACAAATAGTAAAATTAATAAAGTACGAAATGTTTTACTTCCATTTTATTGAAAAAACTTGACAATAACTTGTGATGACAAACCACCAAATTAAGAATTCATTGCATATTACAGTAATGTTGCTTATTCCTTATGGCACAAAATCAATACTATAAAAGATAACAATATGTTTTTTTAGGAATATTAAAATGTTTTTAATATAAATTTTGATTCAATAGCCCACAAGTGGAACTTACTTCATAAATCAATGCCATATGACAGGTCAAAGAAACTGTTAGTTTTCTGCAGCTTACTTCTATTGTATACAACATTGTAGTCTTCTATGGTATCATGTTAATACTCAGGGGTCAACTTCCAAGACAGAAATTATCTCTCATTATATTTACAGAAAGAGAATATAATGCTAGGAATTAGATATTCACAAAATAAATTATAATCTACAGAAACTGAAAGTATAGCAGTCACTGTCTTCAGGGTTAGTGCAATATGCTAGAGATGTGACTTTTTGCTAGTCTACTCTCCCACAGTATCCTGCCATCAAGTGGCTGTCTTCTCACCTAGCATTCTTCCTTTGAATATATCTAATTTATCCAACTCAAACTGCACATATAACACTGGAGATAAAGACCTTGAAATGCTACCATCATTAAGAGGTCAATACTGAGTGGATAATAGATGGATTGGGTATTACATTTTTCTATGCTGAAACAAAAATACTTGACAAAACAATATAAGGAAAGAAGAAGTTTTTTGGCTCATGATGTGAGGAGATAAAATCCATCACGAAAGAGAAGGCATGGCAGCAGAGCATGAGGCAGCTGGACACAATGTGTCCACAGTCACGAAGCAGAGAGCAAAGACTGCTGGTCTTAGTTTTCTTCCTGTTTTTTATTTAGTCCATAGCTCTAGCTCATGGGATGGTGCCATCCACATTGCAAGCGAGTCTTCTCTCCTCTGAATCTTGTCTCAAAAAACTCGTATAGACACACTCAGTGATATCTCCCATACATGATATCGAATCCAGGCAAGTTGAGAGTGGAGCTTGCATATTCTAAGTACCAATAGATGTCCAGAATATCTACACAAAATATGAAGTTCTAGTATATAAGTCAATTCTGCACAATGCTTGCTTTGCAGAGTGCAACTTACACAAAGTCAAATGCATTAATTAAAATATAGATGGAGTTATAGAATCTGCCTCAAGTTTATCATGCTCATAACCTCCAACATGGCTCTTCATCACAAGCATCTCCCCTGAACATGTTTAGGATTTATTGAAATGACTCATAAAATTTTTTCTAAGGTACTTGGAAAGCATTGAATTCAATCAAATTACTATTGAAAAATGAATGTTTCACAAGCACAATTGGAAATATATAGACAAAAGTATTTTTCTAGAACTTACACTTAAAGATAAGAAATAATGGTTGATTTATTCTTTTAATATTAAGGCTTCTTTAAGAAAAACTATTTCTTGTATGTATCAGAAAGATATATTAACTTTTCTTTCCTTCCTCACATTATTTATTTTAAATGATTTCATAATTTTATAATGCATAATGTAAAAAAAATCTTTTGGCATAAATAAAAAAAGTCTGTTGGCTCTAGAAGTGAACATATTTTGACTCATCCATTATGATATATTTTCATAGTATTAGCTAAACACATAGCAAGCCTACCACAAAAGAGGAGCCCTAAGCTGGATAAACATCTCCAGCTTCCTAAATCTTTTCTCCCTGCAAAATATAGTTCCTGATAAATAATATCTCCATTAATATATTTTGATGCATAAAATATATATTTATATATGCACTTATACATTTATATACAAATCAACTACAATTTTGAATAACAACACAAAACAAAAATACCTAAACTCTGTCTTTAAGAGGATTATGTGTTATGATTATGAAAGTTTCAAAGAATTAATAAAATTATTTTTTAAAATTATAATTGTTATCTCTTTTTTCAAAGAGATTCTCACTAGCATTAATTTTTATTGTCAATCTCTTAGTTTGATATAAACCTATTTTATTAGATCACATAAGTCCTCTTGTACTATCTTTTATTTAGTTTTGAGAACATTAGGTGAATTTTTTTTCACATTTTTTTTGGACAGGGTCTTCCAGGATACCAGGATGACCTCCATTCCAGAAAGATCTGTCTGCTTCTGTCTCCCAAGTGCTGACACTAAAACATGTGCCGCTATGCCCAACTCTTAAGGGACATTCTAATGCACTTATAAATACTATTGAAATGTTCTTAGGCCTAGGCAGATGGAAAAGACTACTTAACATCAGGAATAAATTTGACTTCTTAGCAAAATATCTAATGTGGAGTAACCATTCAATTTACCCATAATTAACTACATCTAATGCAGGGAGGAACAGGTCACCCTCAGTGGCTTTTTTGAAGGAGCAATTTTAATGCTGTTTCCTTGCAGTTTGGGTCCACAGAGAAAGAAATAGGTAAAAACGTTTGAAGAAATGTTGAGAAAGTTGTATGACGTTAAGAAAGGTCAGTCTGCCAATTTCTCTTCCCGTTCTTTCCTTCCTTCCTTCCTTCCTTCCTTCCTTCCTTCCTTCCTTCCTTTCTCTTTCTTTCTATCTTTCTTATAATTAAACTAATTTATTATTAAAAAATTAAATACATAAAAAGGGGGAATTAAGGATGTACTGCCCCTGAGGAAATTATGCTTAAAATCTTCTAAACACAGCTTATACTTTAATTAAAAAAAAAAAGTTTCTCTCAATCCGCCCCCCTACCCAGTATCTGTTGGAAAAGCATCTTTAAAAATAAGTTTTCATCAAAACCCTTGGCTTTTTTAAAGAGAAATTTTATTCATTCATGAATTTCATACACTGAATTTTGATTATATTCAGAACTCCTCCCCCATCACCACCCTCATCCTACCTCCTCCACCCCCTACCCCCACATTTGTAACTTCTATTTGCCAGTAAAAATCCCCATCAAGCTTACATAACTCATCTGAGCTGAGTGTCGGAGAAATCATACTTCAATAGATTGTCAGTGATCTATAGTTCTTACACTCAGGATTTCCAAATAAGGGTAGTCTCCCTTTCCTTTGTACATGGTTTTGGCTCAGAATATGCCCAGGTTTCTTGGATTGGGATTTTCACTCTTAATTCCTTTTTCACTTACACACTGCTTAGGTTTGTCAAATAGGGATTTCTCTTTTTCTCAGGGGTATAAATGATTGGTTTTCTTCATCAAACTTAGTTGTTCACAGCCATTGCCTGCAGGTGACACTTAAGCTGTTTCTTTCCTCATTCAGCATAATGACCCCACTATGGACAAAGGCTTTCTTCAACAGGGTTTTACTCTGAGTAAAATCAGAAGCTAGGTCCTCACAGCACGCAGCAATTAGCTCATAGGCCTCTAATCCAAGATTCTCTGAGTGGCAGATGGGAGGATTCACAACTTCACATCACAGCTCTATACCAGTGTCCTCTAGTTTATTTTCTGAATCTATAGACTTCTCAGATTCCTAATGTTGTTGAGGACTGCAATCAGGTCTTGGCAGCCACTGGGTGATTATGATTGTTGGCCAACCAGGGGTGCCACCTGGGGCATGGGCAGCCAGGCTGGCTATGCCATGCCAATGTGCAGAGCTTGTCATCTTGTTGTGCTAGTTGTTACCCCTATTACTTGCCAAATCCTGAGTTCAGAATTTTGAGATTAATCTGGATGCATCAAGATTCTTCATAAAACAAGGAGGCCAAGAGTCATGTAGAGTTCTAGGTCCTTGTGCAGAGTAACCCTCACCACCATCTTGACTCTTCAATTATTTTCTTTCTTACTTGCCACATCCTGGGTTCAGATTTTTGAGAACAATATGAGCATATTCATCTTGTGTGATAAGGTTCCTAACAGGGTCCGTCCATGTTAAGCATTCAGTCTCTCAGGAGCCTACAAGACCCAGATCCTGAGGCTGGCTTCCCCAGGGTGTGCTTCATTCAGCCAACATGCGATCTCTTCTGATCTGTATGAGTTGCTGAACTCTTTGAGGCAAGGCGTGATGACAGTTACCCTGATTTTGCTGGGGGCCAGGGTATGGTATTCTCCCAGATACCCTTGCAGGTGACCCCAGCAGCAGCAGCAGGAGCAAACAGCACCCTCTTCCTGGTTCAGTGCTGGGTCACCCTCCCAAGTGCCCAAGGCAATTCTGGCCTCATCAGCAATTCTCAGTGCTGTGCCTGTTCAGGAGGTCTGGCCCTTTGCCTTCAGCCTCCTGTACCCAATTTCTTCTTCAGTTTCAAATCTGTTATCCTAGGTCTTTTGCTAGTCCATGGAATACTGTTTGTTAATATTTACAATAGAAGTTGCTAAGACTTTGATTGACTGTTGAAGACTGTGTACTTTGAAAATATTGATTGATTCTTCATAAATAAACATGCAGGAATTTATTTATAACACTTAATTTTTGCTGTACAATGAGGGTTGTATTGATGTATAAAATGCATATGGCTCAACATAGCCAGACAGACCTCCCAGAAATATAATCAGATAAATACAGCCCAGTAATGTTTGAAAAATGAACAAATTCAGAATACTGGAAGTGATTTCAATAACTACTGCTAGAACAATTGAAAATCAATGTTCAAAACATCAAAACAAAAAATAGTGGGCACAAAACTTACACCCTTAACAAAAATTAACTCCTAAAGGATTAGAGACTTAAACATCAAATACAAAACCATAAAACTCCTAAAAGGTAACAGAAGTAAAACCTAAGTCATCTGGATTAGGGCAATTTTTGTAATGATAAAGACGTGGTTCACAAGAAAAAGAAATAATGATTTGGACTTTGTTACAATAGAATGTCCCAAGAATAACACTGTTAAAAGAATGGAAATTATGATGCACAGAATAGGAAAAAATATTGGAAAAGATATATCTCATTAAATACAGATATCTTACACACACAAAGAACTTCCAAAACTCAACAATAAGCAAATAACCTATTAAAACTTATTTAAACCTATTAAAACTCCCCCAAGAAGATAAACAGATGGTGTAAAACCATATAGAGAAATGTTCTGATGCACATCATCTAGAAATAGTCATGAGATTATAGCACTCCACACATCTATTAATATGCCCCCAAACCAGGGAACTGGCACCAAGTGCTGGTAAGGATGTGAAGCAACAAGAACTCTCTTCTGCCAATGCATTCTACATTTTCATGTGTTCAACATGTGCCAGAAGTAAGTGCTTTCCTAAATGTACACCAAAATAATTGAAACTTAGGTCAACACAAAAATTTCTACTCTGATGTCTGTGTATAAGCTTTATATGTAATTGTCCAAAACTTGAAAGCATCCAAAAAGTCCTTAAGTAGGTGTCCTAGTTTGTTCCTCCATTGCTGTGACAAATTACTCTCACCACCACCAACTTGGGGAGGAAAGGGTTTATTTAGTTTACATATCCCAGGTCACAGTTCATCTGGGAGCCCAAGGTAGGAACTCAGGGCAGGAACCTGGAGGCAGGAGCTGGAGCACAGGGCATGTGGAACAGCTGGTGGCGGTGAGGAGGGATTGTGGTCTGGTGGAGGAGTACCATATGGGAAGGGGTGAGGGAGTCAAGCCCACCGGGCTGAACCTGGAGGCCTTGGCCTCAATATACTCTCTGTGCTCCTCTGAAGTCTGTGTTCAAGAACTACGACCCAGAAGGCCATGGCACCATCTCTCAGGAGGACTTTGAGCGACTCTCGGGCAACTTCCCCTTTGCCTGCCATGGGCTTCACCCGCCTCCCCGCCAGGGGTAAGATACCCTGACTCCTGGGTTCCCCCCAAATAAGGATTATGATGGGTATGGTACTGCCTTTAATCCCAGCACTCAGGAGGCAGAGGCAGGGGAACTCTGTGAGTTCAAGGCCAGCCTGGTCTATACATAGCGAGTTCCTGGCAAGCCAGGGAAAAAAAAAAAAAAAAAAAAAAAAAAAAAAAAAAAAAAAAAAAGGAACTTCAATGCATGGCACTACATGGAAGGAGCCAATCTATAAAGACACTGCAAAACTATAGACAGTAAAAGATCACACTTCCTAAAGGTTAAGAGAAAGCAAAGCACAAAGGAATTTTAGGACACTGATATTTTCTTTAGCTTAGTAGCTAATATGTACCATCATTATCCATTCATCCAAACTGGTAGAATCTACAGTCCCAAGAGTGAAAACTAATGTAAATGGATTTCTAGTGATAAAGATATGCCACTGAAGCCTCATTAATCATAACAAGCATAGTATTCTAAAGGGATGTTGATAATGTGGGAAACTATGCACAGGTTGAAAGGTACATAGGAAATTTCCACATCTTAATTGTGCTGTGAACCTAAAACTTTCTAATAAAGCTTTTAGTCATGAAGAAAAACACCAGATATCCAGATACTGTTTGAAATAAAAATTAGCTTCATTTTACATAATAACATGTTAGATATTAAAAAGGATATACAGAGGCCTGGAGAGAAAGCTCAGTGATTAAGAGCACTGACTGCTCTGGCAGAGGACCCGCGTTCGATTCCCAGCACCCACATGGTGGCTATGTATCGTCTTTTACTCCAGTTCCATGGGAATCCGAAGCACTCTTCTGATCTCTGCAGCATTGCATGACACGGGTGCACTCACATACATGCAGGCAGTGCACTCATACACATAAAATAAAAATCATAAAATATTAATAAAGGATATATGGAAATATTACCTACATTCATTATTCAAAATAAAATCCTAACATAGCAGAATTACCAAATCATTGATGTGAAAGGTGGAACATAATGATTTGATTCTATTCCCTATCAGCTATAACTGACATTAAATTATATAATAATTACTTTTCTCCTGTAATATCTACAATCCCTTTAGTCTGAAGCAGGTGTCATACATTATTTCTCTACTACAATAAATGCCTAACACTTGGCTACTACAAAGCAAATATTTAATGAGTGAATCAGTGAAATAAAAATACTCCTAGGTAACTGAATGCAGATTCAAACTATAAGTATTTCAGAAATTCTCAAAACCTTAAAAGCATTGAAACTCCTATTTCTTTTGTCACCAACTTAATGAATTCCTTTCAAACTAAAAATTGGTGTCAGAATGGCTGAAGTTATAATTAAATTGATGTCATTCATGATCTAAATTTATGTGGCTTGTCCCGATTTCATGCACATGTCATGTACTATCACATTCTTGGTTTGGGAGTGTGATTCTAAGGGCAAAGAAGACTGTCAGGAGATAATGGATCCATTTAAGGAAAGATTAAATTAGAAATAGTTCCACTTCAAGACATTTGGTCAGTCTAATTTCACAGAATAATTTGAGTTAATTTTGACACAGTTTAGAGGTTTTGAAGGATCAAGAGAAGCAACTGAAATTTTAAATCATAATATTCACAAAATATTTTCTTAAGAAATACAGAAAGTTACTAATCATTTAACATTATGTTTCACAGTGATAAAATTGAAAGGACAGATTGGAATAGTGGTTATTTATTACATTACCAATAATGAAAGTAACACCAAGCAGCATTCATTATTGGCTTTACAATATCTACCAGAAGACTTCACCCAGACATAAGATCCACATCTAGAATATAGCAGCAATACTATAGCATGTATCATGTGTCATTTGGTAAATCACACCATCAGTACCAGAAAGCTGTACTTTAAATGCTCTCATCTGGAAACGATCTAACATTTGATTGAACTATAAGAAAACAAAGTAAATACGAACTATATGAAATACTTAAAATCCTGACGTACACATAGGTAAGCTGATAATTGAAAAGAAACAGGAAAGATGTCAAAAGTACCAGATACTTTCTTTTAGAGTGTAGCCTGAAATTACTTATTCCTTTGAAAAGTGTAAGCCAGCCAGGGGGCAAGATGAGGAGCACCCTGGGAAGAGCAGTGGAGCTGCCTGGGAGACCGAGTGTTATCTGCCAGTGAGTCGAGGAGAGTTAGCATGGCAGAGAGATTGGAACAGAAAAAGGGTGCATGGGGCCACAGGGGGTAACTGCAGCGACCTGCGGATTATGCACACTCTACAAGACTCTTAAGACTGTGGACTGTGGGCAGGAAAGCAATCAGGAACGCTGGGTAGCCTCGTAGCATGGCATGGTGGCACAGCGTAGGGTGCAGGAGTTTTGAGAAGCCATTTCTTTCTGTGAGCCCACATGGAGCCTCCCAAGAAGGAAAAAGGAAAAAAAGATTGGCAAAACAATTGGTGGAACAGCTGGATAGATGAACCTCAGGAGTCTGGGAAAAATGGGGATGTGGGCCTGGGAAAGCACTAAGTTTGCAGCAGCTAGTGAGCCTATCAAAAGGGATCCAGGTTCAAATTCCCAAATCCAGAAGGGTGGAAACCAGCACTGCAAGGAGTCTTGTGAAGTAAAGTGACCTATCCAAGGAAAGATTTACAAGCAAGCAATCAAAGAGCTCCTCACCACATGGCTCATGAGGGTGTGGGACATGGGAGTATTAATGTCAGACTAAGTCCTTCAGAAACTTCATTGCTGAGTTATATATCTACCCATCCGTCCTTGTGACATAGGCTGTTCAACCTAGGCCAATGCAAGGAGTAGCAGTCCTTAATGGGATGATTGGTGCAAGGTATTAAAGATACATGGAATGGAAATTCCCATAATTAACAGGGGCGAGAAGACTATAAATGATGGACAGGCATTACTGAGATCTAGGTATGAGAAAATCAATATATGATGCCCAGTTCACTGGGCCAGATAAGACTGTTTTCACCATAGATATAAAGGAAAGCTTAATTCAGCTGGGACCTCGAGAATGGTATAGAGCTTTAATGGTTTTGCTAAGCCTGTTAATGGGACATGATCTTTGTAAAGGGAGAGTCTTTAGCAAAGTTAAGTGATTCAAACCAGCATGTAAAATGTGTCTGTAGAATAATGCACAACCTAAAAGAGATATAAAAAAGACCAGACAGAAGAAATTGTTCATTTGGGTTAGGAAGACAAATGTGGCAAGATTTATGTTAAGCCCAAAGTCCCAGAGGAAAAAAAAAATTGATAAAAAACCAAATTTGGTACTAAGGAGTTTCTGGAAGGCTCTAAAACCAGAAGAACAGTTTACACTTAAAACTGTCCCAGGGGTGGTTAAGGATCCCCAAAGATTAAGTAAGGTCCATTTCTCTTCTAAGAAAGGCTATACTATGGGTGGAGGCAGTTTTTCCCACCAGGACCTCCCACAGCAGCCAGGTATGGTCAATGGAGAGATGACAGATATGGCTACAGTCAGGAGGCAGACTCAGAGCCTGCCTGACTCTGGGAACCAACAGGTACAGCAGGGACAAGAGAGACATTCTGCTTCCTTAGCCCAGTGCAGGGTCAGGCATCTTGAGCCAACACCTGTAAGTGTATCAAGGATAAAAGAGTACAAAGAGACTCCATGTAAGATCCCCATAATGCAGAATGACTCCCAAGGGATAACTAAAGATAGTAAAGAACTAACCAAATTAATGCCTCTTACCCATGCTATGATACCTAACAAAGATCTATGGAGAAAACAATTAATATGAATAGATAAAACCTTTCCATGCTATGTTAGACCTTGTCTATGAATGATTTAATATATGATGTTAATCTTTGAGTGTTTTACAGGTGTGAAACCCATTTGAAAGATACCTGAAGAAACAAAGAGGAGCTATAGCTGTAAGATTCTTGGGAATTTTATGGTTGAGTAATGAAAACAGAGGCTCCCAAAACTATACAACTGTTAAGAAAAACTACTGCCCCCCATGAGAGAGATCCTAGAGGCTCTCAAATTCACCAAGGCTATTGCTACTAATGTCAGTTGTACACTAGAAAGTTCAGAAAGGCCATGTTGCTGATGACACTGCATGGTATGAGTGTTGGAGAAGAAGAGATGGAGCTGAGACTAAACTAAATCTCCATGCCACTGGATGGATGGCTTTCATAGTGCCAGAAGGTGCTATGCAGATAGTTGGGGAAGAAAGAATCCCTTATGATTCTACTCAACAATGGAACCCCCACGTGCTGCACACTATGGACATGCCAGGCAATGTCTGTTAGTGCAATAACGGATTGACTAACATATGTAAAAATGACAAATTTCTAATTGGATAAGACTGGCTCCTAGAGGTGGAACACACATCTAGACACTTTAGACCAGGCCAACCCCCTGTTTCAGGGAAGGCTACAGGCCCCAGAAGGAAACCATTGCAAGTATATGGTTTAATGACTATGGTATACCTACTGGCATATCTTCTAGGTATTTGTGTTTATATTCATGTTTATTTAGATGTGTCTACTTCCTCCCATTTGTCTTCATAATAGAGGAAACCCAACTGAGACAGATCAACAGTCATGTCCTGAAGACTGATGATGGGGAGGACCAAGAGTGACTATCTCACCATGATACAAAAGAGATTGCCCTGCATCTGTCATCCTCTCCAAGGCTCAGGGAAATTCATGGAAGAAATGGTAGAAAGTTTGTAAGAACCAGAAGAAAGGGGTGGAATGTAGCCCATACTTATTCCTCCAAAAAGTGCAAGCCAGCCAAGAGATAAGACAAAGTGCACCCTGGAAAGAGGAGTGGAGCTGCCTGGGTGACAGACAGTTACCTGTGGAGAGTGAGCAGCAGCCAGATTGGATCAGAAAAAGGGTGTGTGGGGCCACAGGGGAATACAGTGGGACACAAGACCATGGGCATGGGGCACAAAAGTAATTAGGAGCGTTGGGCCACAGTGGCATAGCACTGGGAGCAGGGGTTATGAGAAACCATTTTGTTCTGAGTTCTGCATGCCATGTGGAGCCTCACAAGAAGGAAAGAGGAAAAATAAATTTGGCAAAACAATAACTTACTATGAGTCAGTCTCTGCCAAGGAAGAGATAAAATATTTCTGAATCTAGTCCTTGAAAATCTACTTGCTAAAATAGAAAAAGTATACATAAAGAAATGATTAATACAAAACAACAAAACCTCTGGGACATGCTAAAAGCAGTCTTTAGAGGGAAGTTTATAGCTCTGAGTGCCTACATCAAAAAATCAGAAAGAACACAAATAAATGACTTAACACTGCAACTCAACACACTTGAGAAGCAACAGCAAACGAAACCCAAAGCCAGCAGACAAGAAGAAATAACAAAAATCAGGGCAGAAATTAATGAAATTGAAACAAAGAAAACAATACAAAGAATCAACAATTCCAAGAGCTGGTGCTTTGAAAAGATAAACAAGATTGACAGACCACTAGCCCAGTTAACCAAAAGAAAGAAAGAGCACCTCCAAATCAACAAAATCAGAGATGAAAGGGGAAATATCACAAAAGACACCAGAGAGACACAGAACATCATAAGGGAATGCTTTAAAAACCTATATGCTACTAAATTTGAAAATCTAAAAGAAATGGATGGATATCTAAAGGTATGGGAACCACTAAAACTGAACCAAGAAGAGATTAACAGCTTAAATAGACCCATAACACAGAAAGAAATTAAAACAGTAATACAAAACCTCCCGACTAAAAAAAGCCCAGGACCAGATGGATTTACAGCAGAATTCTATCAGACATTTAAAGAAGATCTACATCCAATATTACTTAATTCATTAAAAAAGATAGAAATGGAGGGAGAACCTTCAAATTCCTTCTACAAAGCAAGCATCACTCTAATACCAAAGCCAGGTAAAGATACAACCAAAAAAGAAAACTATAGACCCATATCCTTAATGAGCATAGATGCAAAAATTCTCAACAAGATACTTGCAAACTGCCTACAGACACACATCAAAAAGATCATCCAGCACTATCAAGTCAGCTTTATCCCAGAGATGCAGGGATGGTTCAATATACATAAGCCAATAAACATCATGAACCATATAAATGGGCTCAAAGATAAGAACCACATGGTCTTCTCAATAGATGCAGAGAAGGCGTTTGCAAAATTCAACATGCATTTATGTTCAAAGTCTTAGAGAGAACTGGACTGGAGGGAACAAACCTCAAAATAATTACAGCCATATAAACCCATAGCCAACATCATTCTAAATGGAGAAAAACTGGAAGCATGCTGGTTAAAATGAGGAAGCAGACAAGGCTGTCCACTATCTCCACTTCTGTTTAACATAGTGTTTGAAACTCTTTCAAGAGCAATAAGACAAGAGCAGGAAATTAAAGGAGTAATAATTGGAAAAGAGGAGATCAAATTATCACTTTTTGTAGATGATATGATATTATGTCTAAGAGGTGCCAAAAATTTCACCAGAAAACTCCTAGAAATTATTAACAAGTTCAGTAAAGTGGCAGGTTACCAAATTAACATACAAAAGTCTGTACCCTTTCTAAATACCAATAACAAGCAATCAGAGAAAGAGAACATGAAAACACTCCCATTCACAATAGCTGCACACACACACACACACAAAAATCTCAGAAAAAAACTGACAAAAGACATTAAAGAGCTCTACAATGAAAATTTTAAATCACAAAAGAAAGAGATTGGGGAAGACATCACAAGATGGAAGGACCTCCCATGCTCACGGATTAGAAGAATTAATATTGTGAAAATGAACATCGTACCAAAAGTCATTTATAGATTCAATGCAATGCCAATCAAAATCCCCATGACAGTTTTTCAAAGAATTGGAAAAAACATCCTAAGATGTATATGGAAGCAAAAAAGACCTCGGACAGCCAAAACAACCCTGAGCACTAAGAGCAACGCTGGGGGTATTACTATACCAGATTTTAAGCTGTATTACAGAGCTATAGTCATAAAACAACCTGGTACTAGCGCAAAAATAGACCCATATATCAAAGGAACAAAACTGAAGACCCAAATATGAATGCAATTTCAGCCACCTGATATTTGACAAATGGGTCAAGAATATTCACTGGCTGAAAGACAGCATGTTCAGCAAATGGTGCTGGCAAAACTGTATCTGCACCTGTAGAAGAATGAAGCTAAACCTCTATCTTTCACCCTGCAGAAAAGTCAATTCCAAATGGATCAAAGACCTCAATGAAAAGCCTGAAACTCTGAAACTGTTAGAAGAAAACATTGGAAAAAAACCTACAAAATATAGGTGTAGGAAAGGATTTTCTAAATCAGACAATAATTGCTCAGGAAACAAGGGCAAAAATTAAGAAATGGGAACTCATTAAACTAAAAAGCTTCTGTACATCAATGGAAGCAAACAGGGAAGCGATCAGAAAACCCACAGAATTGGAGAAAATCTTTACCAGTGACACAACCAACAGAGGTTTAATATCCAGAATACATAACAAACTCAAAAAACAGAATCAAGACAAGAAGTAACCCAATTAAAAAATGGGCTATGAGTTGCACAGAGAGTTCTCAAAAGAAGAAGTAGAGATGGCTATGAAACATCTTAAAAGATGTTCAACATCAGTAATATTTAGGAAAATGCAAATTAAAACCACTTTAAGATTTTATCTTACCCCAGTCAGACTGTCTAAGATGAAGAGAAGAAATGATTCCAAATGTTAGAAAGATGTGAGGAAAAGGGAACACTCATCCACTGCTGGTGGGGCTGCAAACTTGTTCAACCCCTATGGAAAACAGTATGGAGAACTCTTAAAAAACTACAAATGAACCTACCATTTGACCCAGTTATACCACTCCTTGGCATATACCCAAAGAACTCATCCTATTGCAGAGAAACTTGTACATCCATGTTTGTTGCTGCCCTTTTAACAATAGGTAAGAGGTGGAAGCAACCTAATTGTCCCTCAATTGATGAGTAGATAATGAAAATGTGGTTCATTTATACAATGGAGTTTTACTCAGCATAAAGAAAGATGAAATCATGAAATTTACATGTAAATGGATAGAACTAGAAACTTATACTAAGGGAAATAACACAGACTCAGAATAAAAATTGACATATGTCCTCCCTCATATGTGGATCATAGAACCAAACCATGGTAACTGAATAGGTACCCAGACATAACTACAGGAACCTTGATAATGGAAAGGAAAAAGGAGAATAAAGGAAAAGAACCTGAAAGAGAAGAACAGTTGGAAACAGGCCTTAATAAGGGAGATAGAGACAAAAATTGGGTTAGTTTAAGGGAGAGGTGGAAGGAAGGGTACACAAGGTACCTAGGGAATAAGGGGAAAGAAGGAGCTTAAGAGAGGTAGGAACCTAGGAGAAAGGTATTATTAAGGGAGGAAAGGGGGGAAATGGGGGCACCTTAAGTGGGACAACTATGGTGGAGGGATGAGCAATGTGAGAGATAATAATGCCTAGCTAGTTTTTAAAAGTAGCAGGAACCATATTACTCCTACCACCTAATGAAAATTATACATAGCAGGTCAAGAAATATATGTCTAGGTAAGGTTTTTATGAGAAAATTTAGTTTTTTCCCAAGATTTATCTACATGGCACACAGTAATTAAAAGTACCAGGCTGGTGGAACTAACCTTCTTGGATGTTTAACAGACAAACTTTGAGGCCTACTAATTTGGTCAAAAGGACATAAAGGACAGCTTTTGCTCCTTGCCCTCCTAGGTCGACTAGTTCCAGGGGACTCTGAGCATCTCTCAAAATGTCCTGCAATGGTGGTGGGTCACCTGTCCTCCTCATCAAGGAGGCCAAGGAGAACCCACCAGATGGACTTGAACCAGTGTCCAGTCTACAAAGAGGAGGGTCAACACAAAGGAGTCACTTCCTCCATGCTTCCAAGCAAAGCCAACCATGGTAGAGCAGGACCTTTGACTTATCTTCACATAGGCAGAACTGGTAAAAGATAGGAGCCAGGGGCTCCTCCCCAGCCCATGTGACCCCTGAGGAACAGATTCTCAAATGAACTTAAGAGTAAAAATAAATTGGTTTATCTGGGCCAACTGTAGGGTCTTAAACACCCAAAAGGAAAGTAT
>NW_008354017.1:474993-475851 GCF_000622305.1 Nannospalax galili | reverse complement strand
GATTAGAAGTGAAAACTGCGTATAACACAGCCACACTTTCAGCTGTAGCCAAGGAAGTTAAACTCAAGGAGACAAAAAGAAACGTGTTCACTTATTTCTTAACTGCTTTTTCAAAGGCTACAATAGACTTCTTCACTATGTGTCAAGAGATGAAAGCTTATTAATTGGAAAATAGTTGTGCTATCTGTGAAAGGATTGTCTCTCTAACTTCTCTTTTCTAATTCAACTTAGGAAATCAGTCTTAAGCTTCTCAGAGTGTTGATTTTTGAAGATGCTCTAACCAAAAGAAATAAAAAGCAAATCCAAAATAATAAAATCAGAGATGAAAGAGGAAGCATCACAACAGACACACAGAAACTCACATGCATGCCCATGTGCGCGCACGCACACACACACACACACACGCACACACATACACACACACAGAACATTATTAAGGAATACTTTAAAAACCTAAACTGTATTAAATTGGAAAATCTAAAAGAAATAGATGAATTTCTACATTGATGAATATCACCAAAACTAAATGAAGAAATCAATAGCTTAAACAGACACGTAACAAATAAGGAAATTGAAATAGTAATACAAGGCCTCCCAACTTAAAAAAAAACCCAGGCCCAGATGGATTCATGGCAGAATTCTACCAGACCTTTAAAGAAGATCTACAACCAATACTTCTTAAATTATATAAAAAGATAGAAACAGAGGGAGAACTCCCAAACTCCTTCTATGAAACCAGTATTACTCTCATACCAAAGCCTGGTAAAGATACAACCAAAAAAGAAAAATATAGACTCATATCCTTAACGAATATAGATGCAAAAATTCTCAATAAAATACTTGCAAACCACATAAAGC
>NW_008354017.1:471869-472184 GCF_000622305.1 Nannospalax galili | reverse complement strand
GACCTCTTGATCAAGGAGGCCAAGGAGACCCCACCAGATGGACTTGAACCAGTGTCCAGTCTATAAAGAGGAGGGTCATCACAGAGGATTCATTTCCTCCATGCTTCCAAGAGAAGCCAACAATGGTCGAGCCGGACCTTTGACTTATCTTCACGTAGATGTATCTGGCAAAAGAAAGGAGCCAGGGGCTCCTCCCAAGACCATGGGACCCCTGAGGAACAGATCCTCAAACGACCTCAAGAGTGAAAACAAATCAGTTTATCTGTTCAAATGGTATGTCCTTAAACACCCAAAAGGGAAGTATTACCAAAGATT
>NW_008354017.1:462125-471251 GCF_000622305.1 Nannospalax galili | reverse complement strand
AATTTTGAAAGAGATGTATCTTAGCTCTGGAAAAATGTTATTGAATAGGTTAATGCTGTTGTAATGAAATGCTTCTTTTAATTAAAAAAAAAAAGATTCTGAAAATTAAAAAAAAAATAAAAATAATAAAATAAAAATAAAATTGTTTTTTCTGGGCCAAATTTATGGCTTTAAACATCCAAAAGTGAAGTATAACCAGAGATTAAAGGGGTCAATATAATTTCTTGAGTCCATATTCATAGCAAAAAGCTACATAACAAGCAACAATGCCAGATAGGAGATACCTTCTTTTGAGTTGTTGGCCAGGGTGATCAAAGGGACCCCCAAATAGCAAGCCAGCATAGAACTGGGAAAATGAAGAGCAGACACTAATCTTATCTAAAGGAGTATTGACAACTGATTGCTGCTAGAAGAGGAAGAGCTGACCGTTCTAAAACAAAGACCTTAGATAGGCTGACTAGATTCAACAGAAGGGCTAGTAGTGGGGATTGGCTGGGGGACTGACAACACAGCAGACAGTAGCAGGGATAGCAGAATATAAGGCTCTAGTCTGGGGAGGAAGGCTATGGGAAAGTGCCAACTGGGAATAGTCGAATAAGATGGTTTGGGATGTTCTGTGTGATATACACACAAAAAAATCAACAAATTTTTAAAAACTGCATTGTATTTGAGGAGGAAGTATGGAAATTTACATCATGCTCATTAGTAGAGGTGATAAACATTACCATTGAAATCCACCAGATGACTTCACAGACATACACAGGCGCCAAGTGCAATTGAGTATGACTAGTAATAATCAGATGCATACAGATTAGAGATGCATCCACCAACATCTCAGTGTTAGTAGCAAAAACAATGAGTCTTTCTGCAAGGAACAATATATTCTAATATGAAATGGAGATCTTTTTTCAAGGTTAAAAAAACACATTCACTTTTACATCTTACAGGGCTTATACTGAGCTCAATATCGTATAACTGTATTAACTCAATTGTGAACCTAGAAACTTGAACCCACTTGTGAAAGAGATGTACTCAGTCTGGAGAATGTTACTGAATATGTTAAATCTGTAGTGAAATGCTTCCTCTAATCATGTAGTTATTAAAAATTAAAAAGAAATGATTAAAAACATAATTAGTAGATGTGAAAAACATTACCATTGAAATCTACCTGATGATTTTATAACCATGCTCAGATGCCAAGGAGCTCAGAAAGTAAAAGTAACTGTCACTAGTAATAATCAGATACATTGAGATTAGAAACGCATGTGCGAACATCTAAATATCAATTGCATTGAAAATGAATTTTTCTGTATGAAACTGTGTATTTTAATAATGAAATGGAGATCTTTTTTTTTAAAGGTTAAAACCTCTTTTAATTTTATGTCTTGTAGGGTTTATACTGAGTACAATATTGTATAGCTGTAACAACTCAACTGTAAACCTAAAACTTTACAATTTTGAAAAAGATACATCTTAGCTCAGAAAATTTTTATTGAATATGTCAATGCTGTTGTAATGAAATGCTTCTTCTAAGTGTGTGGTTATTAAATAAATAATTAACTGGAAAAAATAAATAAAATAATAAAACATATTTAAAATAAAAAAGAAATGATCAAAATAATGTTCATGAGCTATAACAAATATGGAAAAGGCAAAGAAGGAGCAAAGCAGGTAAATTTTACTTCTCACTTATATTAGAGAGGAATTTCACGTGACAAAAATAAGAAAAGAGTATTCGATATGAAATGAATGCTTCCAAGGTATGTAGGTACTTAACTTTCAAAATCCACAGGTCATTCTGGACTATAGCATAAATCACTTGATGTGTAACAAGGAGCAAGAAAGAGAGTATTGACACTGATTGAAAGATATTGCAATTTAAATTATAAACAATGCAAACGCTGACAAAGGGCTGTATTTTTTTTAACTTGGAGTACAGAGTAAATAACTGTAAATTTTTTTTCATATTAAGAAATGATCAGACCATGCATATTGGTACATGCCTTTAATCCCAGTAGCACTTGGGAGGCAGAGGCAGGTGGGGCTCTGTGATTTCGAGGCCAGGTTGAGCTACATAGGGAGTTCCGGGCCAGCTGGGGTTACAGAAAGACCCTGTCTCAAAAATATAAAAAAAAAAAGTTCAAATTTATCTTTAAGAAAAGAACTCAAAACAAAATTTAAGAAAATAGTGTAAAGTGAGGTGTGAATCACAGAAAATCGTTTTTCAAGAGCCCTGGTGTAGCATTCAAATATTTGAATTAAAATTCATTTCTTAAGTATATATTCAAAGGAAAAGTACTAAAATTAATTGAAACTATTGGTTAACATGAAATATCTGAATATATAAAGCATAAAAATGGTTATTTTATTAGAATACTTTGATTTAATTGGTTTTTGAAGTAATGTTACAATACTCATATTGTCTGTACCATTTCTCTCCTATTAGCCCTATTATGGCTGAACATCACTTTTTCTGTGAAAGAGATATACCTCCTAATCCAATTTATATAATTAGAACTACCCTTACTTCAGTTTGACCAAATAGATATTTTATTATAGCTAACACATAAGTGGACGGTACAACTAAGCTATATAAAATTTTTATGCATGAATTTTAGCTTATTGAATAAATCATTTAATGAAAAGATATCTGGTCCACATAGAGTGTAAACACTGATGCTCATTTATTTTGGCAACATTGAGGTAATAATGAGGAGGCTGGAGAAGGAGGATACCAAATTGAGGCCAGCTTGTCCATAAGAAAGAAAATAGAAAAGACGGGCTTGCTATATTTACTGTGCATAAGAGGTTAGGGAGTGCAAATAGTGCACAAAAAGTTTGAATATCTAGTACTATTATTCCAGAACCTTTCCCTCAGTTCATTCCTATCACCACATGTGAATTTCCTTATGATTTGGCAACAGAAATTAATAATTCATATGTTGGCTCAAAAAGTTCAACTTGATATACGGTCAGTAAGACACTGCTTCTCTTCTGCAGTTCAAAGACTTCTGTTAAGAAAATCTCAATAGACAGGGCTTCAGGAAATATATATCTACTATTTACTTGAATGAAAAGTATGGTATCAAACGAATATTGGCTTGAAATATGAATACATAGCTTCATGCTCAGTGACTCATGGCTTAACTCATTGCTAATAGATAAACAATGGAAAACCATAGTCAGAGAGCTCCAGAACAGGAACATCTGGATGAACACAGGATTTGGGTATAAATTATGGGCATCTACACTTCAGGTTAACAACCACTCAGGAGAATGCTATGTGGAGATGCACTGACCTCCTGTGTGCAAAGAAATGACAAGCTAGTTGATGTGAACAACCTCCTGTGCAGCAAATGATTGCATTACTGGAGCAGATGCATGGCATGGCTGGAGATGGTTCAAATAACCAGCTTCTCAAGCCATTACTTCCACTGCATCAAAAAAGGCAAATCTAACTACCAAAGAAGTGTATGCTGACTTTCTAATGTAGCACTGTCCCTGAAAGATATTTAGCACTTGGACCATTATATTGATTCTTTTTTTCCGTACATGAACCAAAGCTTTATTTGAACTACAGTAACCTGTTTTCCTATAATTTAACCTTTCCTGTCAGTGATGACTTAACTCTGTCCGTGACCATAGGCTGTGGAATTTCTGATATACTCTCTAGAACATTTGACTTGCTAACACAATATCTCATCCAACAAAAGAAATGACCCAATTTTATATCAACAAAGGTGCTTCAGTAAGCACATGACCAAAGAATTCTATGCCATTTCCACTCAGAAACCAACAACTTTCTCCATAAATGGAATAGACATCTGAAGACATGAGCTCACTTCAACCTGAGAATGACCTCGTATATTCTGTTGATGGAACGGAATCACCCAGGAAGAAGGTAGATGTTAAATTGATAGACATTTTTTGTGGGTTATTTATCCTATGGGTAGACCACATAAGTTTTGCAGCCAAAGTTTGAAATTGGGAATGGCTTATTTAATCACTCGCAGTGATCCATTTCTGGAACTTTGACCTTGTGTTCCTATAATTCTGAGTTATTTTTAGTTTATATTTGTTGATTTTCAGAGGACAAACATACCCACTAGAAAGCTCATCAAAAATTGTTACTATATGCTAGATATGGATCCTCATAAGTACACACAAGTGTACTGTACACCTCTCACCAAAGAAGCTTTGCTGCGCAACAGATAGAGGCTATTACAGAGTTCCACAACTGGTCACACACAGACAATGCATGTCTGACAGATGCCCAGCCCTAAGTGACACATCTACAGTGGGACCTCTATAACAAGGCTCATGGAACATAGTGGAAGATGGGGTAGAAAGAATACTAACACATCACTCAACTCTCACCAGCGAAACTTCCTCATACAACAGAGTGTGATGCACACAGAAGGCCACAACTGGCTAAGTTTTAGAGAATAAGAGACTGAAGATCATGTGTCCCCTGATAGGACTCCTATATTAAGCCTCACCCACCCACAGCTCAGGGATCATTGTGAAGATGGTGGTGGAAAAATTGTAAGAGCCAGGGTAGTGCATAAACATAAGGTACCAGAGAGTTTCAGGCCACTGGAAACTTGTTCATATGAACTTGCAGCATCATTGTCTGTATGCACAAGACCCATGCTGATTCAATCAGACAAAAACCCAACATAAAACAGGGGAAATATACAGCTGGTCCCAAGTATAGCCAAGGAACTTTTGGTAAATGATTCTGTGGGGCAAGGGAGAGTAGATCTTTAAGGGAGTGACTCTAGATAGGGTGACTGGACCCCAATGGATGAACTTACAGCGTGGGACATCTGTATGGAAATGTTTGACCAGGTAGGATTTAACATATCTGACAAAATACCTGAAATCTGGTGGGGATGTTATAGCAGGTAAGGAGGGGGGAGAAGGTCTAAATTTGATTAAGATGTATTTATGAAATGCACAAGAACACAATAAAAATATTAAAAATGAAAAAGAATTCTATTAAAGTTATGCCAGGTGTGGTGGCACCTGCCTTTAGTTCCAGGTTTAGAGAGGCAGAAGCAGGTGAATCTCTGTGAGATCGAAGGCACCCTGGTCCATATTGTGTCTTGGACTAAGGAGACTCTGTCAAAAAAATTAAAAAACAAAACAATACAAAAAAAGAATTACGTTAAACTTATGACTGCTACTGGTCATTTGGGTATTCTTGTGTCAAGAGACTGAGAAACAAAGAAAGTTACCCTCCTGGCAGGCTCAATTAACCATAACCTTAAAGGTCAACATGATCTTGTT
This sequence comes from Nannospalax galili, assembly GCF_000622305.1. Classification (NCBI taxonomy): domain Eukaryota; kingdom Metazoa; phylum Chordata; class Mammalia; order Rodentia; family Spalacidae; genus Nannospalax; species Nannospalax galili. The sequence continues at coordinate 465,959 of NW_008354017.1, read as the reverse complement.
GTACATTTGTGTCACGCAATAATATGACTGTGTTTCTATGTTCTACTCTACTTCATTCAAACCCACAGAATTTAATAATTAAGTAAATTCCATCAATACCTCAATAAACTTCATGTACACAAATGCTTTTTTCAAATATATTTTCTTTGAAAGTTTTCATAAGATAAACAATATTTGGTACTTTGGTAAAGTATGTCATTTTATGTTTTTAATAAATAATAATGAGTCAATTAAAAATATTGAGAACTAGCATTTATTAGGAACTTGGTCTAAGATTTTTATATTATTGATCTGTTTGGTTCCACAATAATCCTATAAATCCATCTATATTATTCTTTATACTTTAAAGAAATCAATGATCAGGAAAATTTGCTGCCTGGCTTAGTATTATTCATAAATTCTCAAAGATTCTTTTACTCAGTTCAGTACTCCTTCCCAACCTCCCATCTCAATACCTGCTGAGAGAAAATTTCTACTGACTTGTGTGTTTGAACACTTGGTCCCAGGCTGGTGGTACAGTTTAAGGAGCTTATGGAAGCTGAGATGTGGTACCTCTGATAAACACTATTTTTCTCTCAATTTCTATGACATTACCTCTTTAAAAACAATGTTTTTATATGTATGAAGACATGTATGTATATGAACCACATTCTTGCCTGACCATAAGAAGAAATTGGATCCCCTAGAAGTGGAGTTATAGATGGTTTTTGTCTACCATGTAGAGGTTAGGAACAGACAGAACACAGAACCTGGGATCTGGGTCCTCTGCAAGAACAGCAAATGTTCTTTAAGTACAGAACTGTGTCTCAAGCCCTGAAATTCATCTTTTTTGATTGCATATATGAGTATGATCGTTCAGTGTTTGCCTTTCTGTTACTGGCTTATTTTACTTATTCATGTCACAAATGACAGGATTTCATCCTGTTTGTGGCTGAATGGTGTTTATGTATACATATATAATCATATTTCCTTTATCTTTCATATCTTTCATAGACTGTTGTGCCTGTAATAACCAGTATGTTCATTATCATTCATTGGAAAGACTGTTGTTTCCTCAATACATGTTCTTCCAATCTTTGTTAAAAATGACAGCTAGAGATCCTTGATTAACTCCTAGGCTCTTTATTCTGTTTCATTGGTCTATGTTTAATGTTCTTTTCACATGTCTTTATATAGCCAAGTTCCCTGGGTTTTTATTAACAGAAAAGGAAGAAATAGTGTATGTATGTGTACATGTGTATTTATTATATGATATTACCTCATGCAACTGTTGGAGACTAAAATGTTATGCAATCTACAAGTTGCAAACTCAAGAAAAGTGTTAATTCAGATTAAAGGCCTTAGAGCTGGAAAAGTGACAGTGTATATATCATAGTCTTTATCTGAAGGCCTAAAATTAGAAACATCAGAGGACAGATTATCTCACGGGAAGGAGTTTTAGTAAAACAGAAAATGAATGAAACCCCCTTCTTCTACTTTTGGATTCTATGCAGTTCCTGAAGGCATTGGTAGAAGCCAACATACACCGGGAAAGGCAATTAACCTTACTCAGCTCATCAGTTCAAGGGAGATTTCTTCTGGAAATATTCTCATAAACATAGATAGGAATAATGTTACATTTCATATCTCAGCATTCATCATAAAATAGTAAATATTTGAATTGCCTTTTAATTATTTTCCTTTCCAATGAGTCAGAATATCAACAGAATCTTACCTCTTAACCATGCTGTTACTCATTAATTGTTTAAAAATGATCTAATATAAGTTAATATTAACCAACTACTCATTGACACCTATAATATTTTATCATTTTATTTCTATTTCATATAGTTATTTTGTGTTTTCCCTCTCCAAAGCTCAGAGATTTCCTCTTATTGGGCACATTTAATGTAGCTATATATCAGTTCTTAAATGTATTATTTTATAATATATATCTTTGATTTATCATATTATTTGCTCTATTTTTATACATTTTCATACTCATGCAATAATATTTTACAATTTTGAGAACTGTATGATTGTCTGAAGCCATTCTTCAATGTATTTATAAGTCATATTAATTAAATGCTACATTTTTTTTGTCTTTTTGAAGCAGGGTCTCCTTTAGCCCCAGCTGTCCTGGAACTCACTGTGTAGACGAGGCTGGCCTTGAACTCATAGAGATCCGGCTGCCTCTACCTCCCAAGTGCTTGGACTACAGGTGTGAACCACCACACCAGGCTCTAAATGCCATATTTTAAATCAGTCTTCATAATGAACTTGACAGTGTCTGCCCTGTCCACTTTAAAGTCATGCTTGTTACTGTTTTTTATCTAATAAATCGTGGCATTCTTTCTCAAAGTGTTTGCTGCAAGAATGTGCGTTAAGCTAATTTAAATCAACGACTAATAGCTGTCATAAGTTAGAAAAAACAAAACATTAATTTTTGGCATGAGCATTTAAATAAATGATTTTCTAGATCTGTTCCTCAGAAACTAATTGGAATATGTACTGTTAAATTCAATTCAATGTGTCAGGTCATATCCTTATATAATTAGAGGTTACATGAACGTATTTCAATATATTGAAAATCTATTTATTTTCAACAGTGTACTACACCAAAGAGCACTACTGACTTGAAAGTAGTGGAGTCTCGCTGGTCTTGGTGGCCCTCATCTTCAATTCCAGTCCTAGGGAGGCAGAGGCAGGTGGATCCCTATTACATCCAGGCCAGCTAAGCACGCATAGTGGCTTCTAGGGAGGAGGAGGAGGAGGGAGACCCTGTCAAAACAACAACAACAACAATAATGATTTTTTTAAAAAAAAGGAGGTGGAGAAACGGCTTAGCAGTTAAGAGCACTAGCTGCTCTTGTAGAGGACCCAGGTTCAATGCCTAGCACCCACATGGCTAACAACTGTCGGTCCAGGGAAATCTGACATCCGCTCATGACTTCCATGGGCATGACATGATATGAGTGCATTCATGCAATATACTCATACAGTAAAAATAAAAATAATAAATAAAAATTTTTTGCAATGGAGTCTCCCTTTAGCCCCAGCTGGTCTGAAACTCTCAATGTGGACCAGGCTGGCCTTGAACTCACAGAGATCCACCTGCCTCAACCTCCTGAGTGCTGGAATTAAAGGCATGCACAACCACACTCAACTTCAATAATTTATTAAAGGTAGTGGAGTCATTGCTTCCTTGCTTCAACAGATTATGGCATATGAATATGGAATATGTAGATACAGGAGGGTATGTGGATACAGGAAGGCATGTAGATACAGGACGGAAGGAAAAAACGTTTTGAAATGCTAAACAGGAAACAGCTCTCATGTTCATTTTGCAAGGAGATATATTTTGGGACCAAAGTCTCTTACAGTTAATAAATTCTAGTATGAAAATTTATCAAAATGCCTGAAGCTGGTAATCATTCTAACCCCTCTATAGCTGTGAGAAAAACTGATGGGCTGTGTGCACACCACATGCATTCTGCATTGAACTGTATGAACACTAGAAGGCAATCATTTGTCATTAATGTTGTCGCACCTAAAGTATACAGGTCCCACAGCCTCACGATTTCTATTTCACTGCATTGGTTCAAGAGTTATAAGTAAAAGTTTTATATAATGGGTACTCCTACATTCTTTGTAATTTCAATGGTGATAATTGATAGAATACTTTCTATAAAATCTATAAATCATTTAATTCTATGAAGTACCACCATAAGATGTCATTTATAGTAGCTTTTGAAATAAATTTTAAGTTAGAATTTCTTGAAAAATAGTATTACGCCAGTTTTTCACATTCTTGAGTGTGAATTAGAATCATTTGAAACACTTTTGTGCATTTTG
>NW_008354017.1:448142-462017 GCF_000622305.1 Nannospalax galili | reverse complement strand
AAAAACGGTGTCCAATTTTTAATGTTTGTTTAATTTTAATTTCAATACACGACTGAGACTAAGATCAAACTGATCATTTTTTAATGATTTATATTTTCTATTAATAAATGGGTATGTGAAATATTTTAAGATAAAAATGCACTATTTACCACATATAAGCTTATCTTAGCCACAACCCAACATTTGGTCAGCAGAGTACATAGTTTTATACTTAATGGCTGCTGAGATGAAACCAGTTTTCTTCAGAGAGGAGCTCCCTAATAGGTTGTCCAATTCAAAGTGTCAACCCCAAACACATCTACAGATGAACAACACTAAAAGGACTCAGTAGGCTACAGATAGATAAGTAGATAGATATACAGATGGTGGATAGATATGTGGATGATAGATATAGAGATGCATACATAAATATATGTATAGGTATGTAACAATAATAACTAAAGAAGTCAGGATATTGAGGTGGAGTGTGGGGAACATGGAAGGAGTTAGAGGGGGGAGGAGGGGTAGAAATGATGTGAATGCAGTACTTGCATATGAAATACCCCAAAACAGAAATACATGTATTTATAATTCTCCTACTTAATAGTAAAAAATGAAATAAAAAGTATTGTTAAAATCCAGAATCAAGTAGGAGAGATGCCTCAGCAGTTAAGAACATATGCCTATCTTGCAGCAGACTCTGGTTCAGTTTTAAGCACCCACATGGCAGCTCATAACCATCTGTAACTCCAGTTCCAGAGAATCTGATGTTTCCTTTTGGCCTCCATGGGTACTGCACACATGGAAGCACTTAGATGTAGGCAAATAACACATGCATATGAAATAAAACTAATTTTTAAAAACTTTGTTTAAAATTTAGAATCAAATGTAACATCGTTAGTTTAGCAGATAATATGTAAAATACTTATATATTATTTTGATGTTTTTAATGATACATATATACAGTATATATTATTGTGTTGACAAAATTAAGAAAGAGGAACCACTGAGATATTTTTTAACTAATAAGTTGTATTTAACTAAAAGAATGGCCAGTTTATTTAAGGATCAGTTTTGTAGGTTAATAACAGCAGCAAATTCTGGATAAATGTAACTTGGTTTTGTATAGTTCAGATAATAAATAACGGCAGACCCCAAATCATTCTTACACTACACTAACCTATATTTACAAGTATATAGTAAATTTAGTCATCCATTTGCAAATATTTTAAATTTGACTGTTTGAGGTCTCTGAGTCAACATAATTGTTTATGGAAAGGAACTGCTCAGATTTCCTCAAAAATTCATTGTTTTGTGTGTATATATAATGTGTAAGTGTGGGCACATGAACAAAGGCACACATGTGGAGATCAGAGAACAATTTCATAGAGTTAATTCTGTCCTTCCACCTCTATGTTGTTGCCAGGAATTCAGCTCGGATGATGAAACTTGGGCAGCAAAGCCTTTACCAAATCAGCCTCCTCACCAGCTGAACATTTTCCTTAAATTTATGTTCTACACCTTTTCAAATGGCTATACAGCTGCATTAATTCTTGACAATTTCTGCAATAAAGAAAAAAGAAAGGACGAAAGAAAAGAGAGGAAGGAAGGGAAGGAAAGGAAAAAAGGAAGGAAGGAAGGAGAAAGAAAGAAAGAAAGACAGACCTAGATTATTCATCTACATGTAGCTATCCAATTTGCCCAGCAGCATTTGTTGAAGATGCTATCACTTCTCCAAGGTGTAATTCTGACCTCTTTGTCAAAAATTGGGTGACGGTAGGAGTACATCAGTAGAAGGTTCAACACCCATGCATGTGCATGTAACACTAAGCTGACATAGAGAGTTTAAAATGAAGACATAAAGGATAGACAAGTGGTCATGAAGAGAGAGCTGGAGTTGGAAGGTAGAGAATGGGGGAAGACTTTGATCAAAACAAATATATGAAAATCTCAAACAATAAAAACATAATAAAATGTAAAAATTCTGAATTTTACTTCTGAAAAATTAAGGAAAAGGAATGAAAACTATTTTACTCATAATTCATGGTGGGTAATACTTTGTTGCATTTTTCATTCATCTTTTGAGTATTTTATTAAGAATTTTTGCATCTACATTCATCAGAGAAACTGGCCTATAATTTTCTCTTTTTGTTGGGTCTTTGTCTAGTAATACTGTCTTCGCAGAAAGAATTTTGGAGTTTTTCTTTCTGTCTTATGGAATAATGTGAGGAGCACTGGTTTTCTTTGAAGGTTTGGTAGAGTTATGTGCTGTATCATTTAGTTCCAGGTTATTTTTAGCTAGGAGAGTTTTAACTGCTGCATCTATATCAGTAGTTGTTATGGGTCTGTTTAAATTATTTATGTCATTTTGCTTTAACTTTGGTAGAACCTACATATCTATAAATTTATTGATTTCTTTTGGATTTTTTTCAGTTCAGTGAAGTATTCACTTTTAAAGAATCTCCTTATGATTTTCTGAATTTTTCATTGTCCATTTAATTAGTTCTTTGTATTATTTTCCTTGTTTCTGTTTCATTAATTTCAGTCTTGATTTATTAATCTCTTCCCATCTACTCCTTTTAGATGTTGTTTATTCTTCATTTTCCAAAGTCTTCAAGTCTTCAGGTGCATCATTAACTTATATGAAAAATCTTTACCTTCAATTTGTCCCATCGATTTTGGTATGTTATGTACTCATTTTCATTTAATTCTAGGAATTTTAAAGTTTCTTCTTTCTCTCTTGATCAAGTATTCTTTCAGCATGCTTTTATTTACCACCACTTTTTGTGCTTTTCCTCCTTTTAATTCTTGTTGACGATACCCAGCTTTATTATTTGTGATTGGATAGAATTAAGGATGATATTTTATTTCAATTTTCTTAAATTTGTGGAAACATGCTTTGTGTCATAATGTCCTAATGTGGTTGATTTAGGAGAAAGTTCCATGTGCTGCTGAGAAAAATAGTGTATTCTTTGGTGTTTGGTGGAATGTTCTGCGGATATCTATTATGTCCATTTGATTTATGATGTTATTTAACTCCAGTGTTTTTCTATTTAGTTTTTGTTCATTTGACCTGTCTATTGGTGACAGTGGAATATTGAAGTCACCCATTATCGCTGTGTTGGAGTCAACATGTTATTTTATATCTAACAGAATTTCATTTATGAAATTCAGTGCCCCTGTTTGTGATGCATATATGTTTAGTGCTGCAATATCCTCGTAGTGTATTTTCCTTAATGAGTATGAAGTGACATTCCCCATCTCTTTTGACTAGTATTAGTTTGAAGTCTAATTTGACAGATATTAAAGTAGTTACACCTGCTTGTTTCTTAGTTCCAATTGCTTGAAATACCTTTCTTACCATAAGGTGATGTCAGTCATTGGTGAGGTTCATTTCTTATAGGCTGTAAATTGATAGATCCTGTTTTCTAATCCAATAAGTTAGTCTGTGTCTTTTTACTAGGGAAATGAGACATTTAATATTGAGAGTCATTATTGACCAATGCTTATTAATTTCTGATGTTGGTATTGTGTTATTTTCTTAGACTTCTGCTTAAAAATTCTGGAATTATTTACTCTTTGGGCTCTCTTGAGACTGTTTAATATTCTCTTCAGTTCATAATTCAAGCACATATTTAATGGATACAAATTAAATTTAAATTTACACTATACATAAGAGTACACTAATTAGCTGTTCTCTAATTATAATGTATATTTTATAGAAAAACTATATTCAATTATTTAGAAACATTTTATCTCCTCTGAAATCAAGAAGGAATTTTGTCTGGTTGCTAAAATTCTCCTAACATTATACTAAGCATGGAAGTCCTGAAGCAGGGAATTGTATGATGCATGTTGTCTTGTCAGAATTAGGATGTGTTAGACTGAGCTTTACTGGTTTCTGCTGGTAGCTGGAAAATGTGGAAATGAATATGAGTGAAAGGTCAATGCTAATGTACAGGCCAACAGTGTATTTGTGTCAGACTCATTTAATACTTATTTTCCTTTTCTTTCTAATTATATAGGAAGACTGGGAGAGAGGGTCTGCACTAGAGTGTGCATGCATAGAAAGACTTCTGTACGTAGCATTCAATATTCAACAATTATAAAATAGTTTATTTACTTCATAATTTATAAACAGGAAGTTTAGAAAGAATAAACCAGAATTTAAACTTCTATTCAGAGCATCATCAAGTCCAGTTTTTAAAAGTAGATTTAGGAAGATTCTAACTGGGGTCAAAGTCTTCAGAGGTTATTTCTAGGCTACTTCCCTAAGTAAAACTGGGGGATTTTAGTTTTAAACAATGGAGAGTGATAGTGTGGTAACATGGGGGGAGTGTATAACAGAGGATAAGTTTGAAATATTACATAAGGCTTTTGACCAAGAAAAGCATTTGATTCTCTTGGCTCATGTATCCAAAGGAAAGCAGATTTGTTTTGAGAACACTAGAAAGCAAATCATGTCTGCTTTGAGCATGTGTTTTGAGTTACTAAGAGAGATTTTTCAAATTGTTATTTCTTTGTCTGGTAACTATTAAAAACTATCTATGTAAGTTTTAAAAATCTCTAATTTTCCAATAAAGTACTTTAGTTTGCCTAGAAAGAATTTCTATTACTAAGATTATAGGTACCAGGAACCAAAATTTCAGGTGAAGCATTGAGATAATTTGACTAGTTTATTCTAATTCCTGTCCAAATTAGAGAAATACAGTGTATGGCATCAAAAGTAAGCCCTTAAGAAAGGGTGAGTGAATGAAAACTGGCAAGGTATTAATGAAAAAAGGTGGAATCTGAGGACTATCTGCTTGCTGAGAGTATGTAACAAAATTTCAGGAATGATTGTTAAAGGTAACTCCTTAGAGCCCTCAGTTCCTTCAAGAAATGAAAAGAATCTGAAAATGAGGTATCATAGGCAGGCACTGTATGATTCCCAGTGTTATTGAAAAGTGATGCAGAGTAGTACAGTCAATACTCACTATAGCTCATATGGACATATATTACTGACCTAGTTTGCTTTCTGCTGATGTGGTAAACAGCATGGCCAAAAGCAAGTTGGTGAGGAAAGGGTGTATTTCATCTTAGACTTCCAGCCCATCACTGAAAGAAGTTAGAGCAGCAACTCAAGCAGGAGCTAAAGGAGAAACCTTGGAGGAACACTGCTTACTGGCTTCCTCCCAGGCTCACATTAAACTACCATTCTTCTACAGCCCAGGTCTACCTGCCTAGTGTCAGTGAGCAACCAAGAACTGGCCCACATTCAGGCCTACAAGCCAATCTGACAGAAGAAATTCCTTGAGGTTGGCTCTCCCCAGGTATGTCAAGTTGACAATCAAGTTTAGCCACCATACTACCATGTTCCTATTTATACAGATGAAAAAGAAACTAATTTGCAGTTAGAGTCACCAGTTAATTTTTAACAGATTCCAGATTTGAATTCATTAATCTAACCCCATAGGAATTATTTTGATCACTCTTGCATATCTCATCTCAGAGACACTACAATTCAATTACAGGAAGGAAATTTGTTCCTGTCCCTCAACTTAGACTACATGGGTATACCACACATTGATTGGCATTTAATGTATATTGGTGGAATATAGAATGTTAAGAAATATAACTAAAAAATGGATGACATAAAGACATGAGGGAAGATGGATTCATTTTCAGATTGCAGAAGTAGATCATAAAACTCTGCTATTGTATGTGTGCATATATTTAACTATATTTTATGAGGTATTTAAAACATAAAAACAATGAGTTTCTATAAAACAAATAAAATGACCCAATTTTATATTATATTCCTTTATCTGTAATCCCACAAATTAATATTTTAAAAGGCAAATATATACTTTATGTTTTCTGGGGTCAGGAATTATAAGGTGGATTGTGTGTTTGTGACTCCAGGTTATTCAGGAAGTTGCTGTTGATGTTTATTGTGGCTGCTGCTTTTTTTATTTAACTGTTACAAAAAATTTGTTAAGAATTTCATACATGCATAAAAGGTGTTTTGAACAAATCCTTGCCCACTCTCTACCCTCCACCATTCCCCCCTCTGCTTTGGGGTCTTTTTACCCTAAATGCTTAGCCAATTCCTACCTCCTATTCTTATCACACCATACTCCGAAGGGGTTACCCAAATTTCCAATAGGGACTCAGACAGCTCTGGCTTCTTCCATGGTGAACAGGACACAGGGTGAGGCAATTGGAGTACCCCTTCAGTGGGTCTATCTAAAAGATTTTCAAATTGCATAACTCTTGTCTCTAAGGGGGAAAGAAAGTCCTTGAATCATGGATAGGAGATGTGAAGGAGAAGTAAATCAAAAGTAATTAGCATAACAAGTTCTAGACAGGAAACTAGAAAAAAGAACAGGGTAATATTCAAATGTTCATATGACAGTTCATTAGAGTTTCTTGACAAGAGCTTCCAAAAGCATCCCTCTATTGGGTTCTTCCTCATTTTCTTTTGTCTTCCAAGGCTGGACCAGTTGGCTGGGAAGAGTGGCTGGATACTCAGGTGAGGGTCCAGTGACCCTGATTGGCACTCCTTTAATGAATGAGCAAACCGTCAACAAGCCCAGTTGTGACTATGTTTAGCAATCAGGCTCAGCCAAAGTCGTGATGATGGTAGTTATTTCATGCAGAAGGGACTGCTGTATACCATCATCTTATTAAAAGGACCTGGGATTTTAAAGGATTTGGTGCTAGTATCCACATATGAGGGAGAACGTATGTCATTTGTTTTTCTGAGTCTGTGTTACTTCACTTACTCTAACAGTTTCTAGATCCATCCATTTACCTGCAAATTTCATTATTTCATCTTTCTTTACTGCTGAATAGAACTCCTTTGTGTAAATATACCACATTTTTGTTAACCACTCGTCAGCTGAGGGACACTTAGGTTGCTTCCATCTCTTAGCTATTGTGAAAAGAACAGCAACAAACATTGCTGTACAAGTGCCTCTACAGTAGGATGAGGCCTTTGGTTGTATGCCAAGGAGTGGTCTAACTAAGTCATATGGTAGGTTCATTTGTAGTTTTTTAGGAGTTCTCCACACTGTTTTCCACAGAGGCTGCATGAGTTTGCAATCCCACCAGCAGTGAATGAGCATTCCCATTTTCTCCACATCCTCACCAGCATTTGGTATTATTTGTTCTCTTGATCCTAGCCAGTCTGATTGGTGTAAGGTGATACCTTAGGGTGGTTTTAATTTGCGTTTCCCTAATTACTAATGGTGTTGAACAGTTTTTGTGATATTTCTTAGTTTTTATCGTTTGAGAACCCTCTGTTTAGATCTTTAGCCCATCGATTAATTGGGTCATTTGGTCTCTTGAGTCTTTGTTTTTTGAGTTATTTATATATTCTGGACGATAAACCTCTGTCAGATGTGTGATTGGTGAAGATTTTTTCCCATTCTGTGGGTTTTCTCTTCACTTTTTTAATTGTTTCTTTTGATGTACAGAAGCTTTTTGTTTAATGAGGTCCCACTTATTGATTGCTGACCTTAATTTCTGAGCAACTTCTGTCCAATTTAGAATTCCTTTCCTACACCTATATCCTGTAAGTTACTGCCAATATTTTCTTCTAATAGTTTCAGGGTTTCCAGTTTCACATTGAGGTCTTTGATCAGTTTGGAGATGACTTTTGTGTAAGGCAAAAGATAAGGATCCAGTTTCATTCTTCTACAGGTGGAGATCCAGTTTTGCCAGCACTATTTGTTGAAGATGCTGTCTTTCCTCCATTGTGTGTTCTTTGCACTTTTGTCAGATATCATGTGGCTGAAATTGCACATACTCAGGTTTGGATCTTCAGTGATGTCCCATTGATTTATGTGTCTGTTTTTGTGCCAGTACCATGCTGTTTTTATGACTCTGGCTCTGTAGTATGGTTTGAGATCTGGTATAATAACTCCCTCAGCATTGCTCTTTAAGCTCAGGGTTGCTTTGGCTATACAGGGTCTTTTGTGCCTCCATATGAATTTAAGGATGGAATTTTCTAATTCTGTGAAGTATGTCATGGGGATTTTGATTGGGATTGCATTGAATCTATATATTGCTTTTGGTAGGATGGTCATTTTAACAATATTAATTCTTCCAATCCATGAATATGGGAGATCCTTCCATCTCCTGGTATCTTCATCAATCTCTTTCTTAAGAGTTTAAAATTTTCATTGCAGAGATCTTTGGTGTCTTTGGTCAGATTTATTCCAAGATATTTTAATTTTTGCAGCAACTGTGAATGGGAGCATTTCCCTGTATTCTTTCTCAAATTGTTCGTTATTGGTATATAGAAAGGCTACAGATTTTTTATACTGAAAGTGTTGATCAGTTCTAGGAGTGTTCTGGTGGAAATTTTGGGATCTCTTAGGTATAATATCATATCTGTAAAAAGGGATAGTTTGACCTCTTCTTTTCCAATTAGTACTCCTTTAATTTCCTTCTCCTGTCTTATTGCTCTAACAAGAGTTTCAAGCATTATGTTTTAAAGGAGTGGAGATAGTGGACATCCTTGTCTGGTTCCTGATTTTTATGGGAGTGGTTCCAATTTTTCTCCATTTAGAATGATATTGGCTGTGGGTTTGTTATATATAGCTTTAATTATGCTGAGGTATATTCCTTCCAGTCCAATTCCATCCAGGACTTTGAACATGAATGCTTGCTGAATTTTGTCAAAAGCCTCTTCTGCTACTATTGAGATGAAAATGTGGTTTTTGCCTTTGAGTCCATTTATATGATTAATGACATTTATAAACTTTCATATATTGAACCATCCCTACATCTCTGGGATAAAGCCTACTTCATGGTGAATGATCTTTTTGATGTGTGCCTGTATGCGGTTTGCACCTATTTTATTGAGAATTTTTGCATCTATGTTTATTTAGAATATGGGTCTATAGTTTTCTTTTTTGGTTGTGTATTTATCTGGTTTGAGTATTAGAGTGATGCTGGCTTCATAAAGGAATTTGGGAGTTCTCCCTCTGTTTCTAACTTTTTGAATAATTTAAGTAGTATTTGTTGGAGTTCTTTAAATGTCTGGTAGAATTCTGCTGTAAATCCATCTGGGCCTGGGATTTTTTTCAGTTGGGAGGCTTTGCATTACTGTTTCAATGTCCTTATGTTATGGGCCTGTTTAAACTGTTGATCTCTTCTTGTTTTAACTTTGGAGGTTCCCATGGTTTCAGATATCCATCCATTTCCTTTAGACTTTCAGATTTAGTAGAATATAGGTTTTTAAAATATTCCCCTATAAGGGTCTGTATCTTTTGGGTTTCTTTGGTGATGTTTCCCCTTTCATCACTGATTTTGTTGATTTGGATTTGCTCTTTCTTTTGTTTTACTGGGCTAAAGGTCTATCTTGTTTAGCTTTTCAAAGAACCAGCTCTTATGTTCATTGATTCTTTGTACTGTATTCTTTGTTTCTATTTCAGTAATTTTTGATCTGATTTTTGTTATTTCTTCTCTTCTGCTGGGTTTGGATTTCATTTGTTCTTGCCTTTCCAGTGCCTTCAGTTGCAGTGTTAGGTCATTTATTTGGGCTCTTTCTAATTTTTTAATATAGGCACATAGAGCTATAAACTTCCCTCTTAGGATTGCTTTTAATGTGTCCCAGAGGTTGTGCTGTGTTGTATTCTCCTTTTTGTTGAATTCCAGGAATTCTTTTATTTCTTAATTTCTCCTGTGACCCACTCATTGATTAGGATTGTGTTGTTCAGTTGCCACGTAGTGACTAGGGATTTGTCCGGTGTTGATTTTGAGCTTTATTGCTTTGTGGTCTGATAGAATGCATGGAATTATTTCAATATTTTAGTATTTGTTGAGGTTTGATTTGTGGCCCAGTATGTTGTCAATTTTTGATAAAGTTCCATGATGTGCTGAGTATAAAGTGTATTCTTTGGTGTTTGGGTGGAATAATTGAAAGGTGTTTGTTAGGTTCATTTGACGTATGCTATCATTTAATTCAGACTTTCTCCAGTTGACCTGTCTAATGAAGACAGTGGGGTATTGAAGTCCCCTACTATTACTGAGTTGGGGTTAATATGTGTATTATAGTCCTGTAGTGTTGGTTTTATAAATTTGGGTGCACCAGAATTTGGTGCATATATGTTAAGGATTATAATATCTTCTTGGTTATATGTTTCTTTGATCAGAATGAAGTGACCCTCTTTATCTCTTCTGATTAGTTTTACTTTGAAGTCTATTTTGTCTGATATTAGAATTGCAACCTCTGCTTGTTTCTTAGTGCCATTTGCTTGGAATATTCTTGCCCATCCTTACCTTAAGGTAGTGCCTATCCTTGAAGGTGAGATGGGTTTCTTGCAGACAGCAGAGAGATGGGTTTTGTTACTTAATCCATTCGCTTAGCTGTGTCTTTTGACTGAGGAGTTTAGTCCATTGATATTTACACTTATTATTGAAAGGTGTGTATTGGTTGTAGTTATTTTGATTGCTGATTGTGTTCTCTGTCTAATTTTGTGTTTCCTAGATTATATCTTCGTTTATTTTCTTTCTTTGCCCTCTAGGGTATAGTTGTTTCTCTCTCTGCTCTCTGTATTGTTTCAAGTATTCTTTGAAGGGATGGTTTTGTAGACATGCATTCTTTCAGCCTATTCATGTCATGGAAGATTTTTCTTTCCTCCTCAACTATAATAGACATTTTTGCTGGGTATAGTATTCTAGCCTGGCATCTATTTTCAAGAACTGGAAGTACCTTGGTCCAGGATCTTCCATGTTTCATAGTTTGAATTGATAAGTCAGCTGTAAATCTGATGGGCTTTCCTTTGTATGTGACTTCTTGTTTCCCTTTTGCTTCTTTCAGTATTCTCTCTTTGCTCTGTACATTTAGTGTTTTTACTATGATATGTCGTGGAGAGTTTCTTTTCTGATCCTGTCTACTTGGTGTTCTATGTGCTTCCTGTATTTGTATGGGGATGTCTTTCCTTAATTTCAAGAAATTCTCTTCTACAATAATGTTTATGATTTGGTCAACACTATTAATCTGAAATTCCTCTCCTTCCTCTATTCCTTTGATCTGTAGGTTTTGTCTATTCATGGTGTGTCACATCTCTTGAATATTCCATTTCTGTGTTTTTTAAAATTTTCCATACACTTTGCTTGAGTGGACCAGTTCTTCAACTTTATCCTCCAGTGTTGATAGTCTGTTTTCCAGTCCATTCATTCTAGAGGTGAGGCTTTCCCCTGTTGCTTCAAGTTGACTTATTGAGTTTTGCACTTCCTTCTTCATTTCTGCCTGAGTTTTCTTCAATGTTTCTATCTCTTTTGTGAATTCATTCAGAAGTTTATCCCTATCCTCTTTTAGCTGTTTAATTTGTTTGTGTGTTCTTTAGAATCATTGAATTCCTTGATCATGTTTATGATTGTTCTTTTAAATTCAGTGTCCTAGGTTATCTCTAGGAGGTTCTTCTTGTAGAACTCTTCTACAGCATTGGCAGGGTTTGGTGGGGACATAGTGTTTTGGCTTTCTGTTTTATTATTCTTTTGTTATGGTTTTGACATGTGAATTTCTTTTGTTGTTTATGATTCTGATATTAGAATAAAGTTGAAATATGCTTTTATTTGTATTATCTGGTGCCCAGATCCCTTCTTTATTGGTTATGTAGCTGGTTGGTACAGGGTTCAGGTTCTCTCAGGTTTATTTTGGAGGGAACTGATGGCTTCAGATCAACTATTCAGAAGCATGCACAGAAGCCCACTTTAGGTTCCAATCAGGTGCAATCAGGCTTCCTTCACCACATGGAGGCAGGATCCATGCTCTCTCATATAATCCCCTGCGTTGTCAGCCCTATGCCAGAGGGAGGCCAGAGGGGGGCCAGAACCTGGCACTCTCTGTTGGTCTGCTGAGCACCGAGCCTCTACCCAGATGGAGGTCTGAACTCACCCTCTCAGGCTGTCTGCTAGGATCTCAGCCTTAGCCTACCAAAGCCAGACCTGCCTTGGGATCTTGGAAGGGGCCTTAGGAAATCCCAGGTAGGGGGATGGTATGGCGCAATTAGGGAAGCTCACCACCACCCAGAGGCAGGATCCAGGAGCTGTCTGGCAGTCCCCTGGGTTCTCAGGTCCTCTGGTAGTTGGAGGCCAGAGGGAGGCCAGAACCCTAGCACTCTCTGGTGGTCTGCTGAACTCCAAGCCCCTACCCCATGGAGGTCCAAATCCACCCTCTCAGGCTGTCTGCTAGGAGTTGCTGTTTTATGAAGGTTCAGCTGTGGCTGAATTATCTACTCCATTCAGGGATTAGCAATGGGTTTTAGTTCTGGCTATTGGCTAGAAGCCTCATGTCTTTGCACAGGCCTCTGCACAGACTGTTCATGACATGGTAAATGCCTTCCCTAAGGAAGCAGGGGGGGAGAGATGGAGAGAGGTATTAAGAGAATGGAGAGAGAGGGAGGGAGGGAGGGAGGGAGGGAGAGAGAGAGAGAGAGAGGGAGAGAGAGAGACTTGGAACACAGATTGCCATGAATAAATATTTACACTCTATACTGTTCTCTAAGGATTGGTGTTCTGAAATACTCAGAATTTGAAACAAAAGATTCTCCTAAGGGGAGAACTATGGGATACCTTATTAATTAATAAATTGTGTTACCATGAAGAAAACTGGATTAAATTGCTATGAAAAAAATGACAAAATATTTTCCATTGAAATTAATGGTTCATGAAAGGAAAAATAATAAGGCCAGATAGAAAGAAATGTCATTTCTTTAATCTCTGAATAACATATCCTGAACTCTTAAGTACTTCAGTTGGAACACCTAAGTTAGAAGAAGCTAGAAGGAAATATATGAAAGAATATCTCAATTAGGTTTGGTGCAGAACCACTCTGGTGCACAATGGTTAAGCAACAATATCACGTTATGACATTATTATTTGCAGATTCGTTAATAGTTTTAGTTGTGTTTTCAAATTATTTATAATATTAAATAAGGAGGTGATTAAGGTAACATCAAACCAATAATGAGATCTTAAAAAGAAACATGAAACTATTTGTAAATCTCCATGAGAATCTTCTCCAAAAGAAATATTCACACATAATAGAAGCCAGGGGTAATTTCAGTTGCTTATAATTAAAAGCTTTATGTCTTTTGAAATATCAAATTATTCCAAAAAGGGATTCTGATAGGGTTTGAAGTTTTTTTTTCCTTTGAGGTACTCAGAAGGAGTAGGAAAATATTATATATATAGAATTTTATATATTTACCATCCTGAAGGTGGGTAGTTTAGGCAAATTTCCAAGGCCCTTACATTCTATTATTTTATAATTCTATAATTCCATGGTAATGCAAACCACTTTACACTGTAAATGCTTCACTTGTGTGAACAGGTGTCAGCTGCTGAATCATGTTTCATTTATAATGCAGGAGCTCATAAATCACCTTTCCACACCAATCTGTCCGTGAGCTAATATATATTTTCATGGTTTTGGAAGCATGAAAGATTTAAAAAAACGGTACCCAGGACTATATTATTTATAAAAAGAAGTTATAAAATAGCATGTAAGAGAATAAATTAAAAAGCAGCAGAATGCTAGTAAAAGCTCCCAGTGTTTATTCTATTTCTAGATTAAACTTACATCTAAACTTGGAGTATATTAGTGGATTGTGGAACTCTTCCAGTAACAACTAAGAAATTCTGTCCCACTGTAGTAAATAGGATCACTATGACATAGCTAGTAAATTTTGATTTTGGTTCCTTTTCAATTAGTGACACTCTGAGGGCTTGCAAAATAAGGATATATTGATTAGGTTATGATGACTTAGACTTTTCTTTAGGCTTCTTGACAAAATAGAAAAAGAAAAAATAACAGTTACTAACAAAAAGTAGGTTCCTGCCTCCACCTCCTTATATGTAAAACATGGACCAATAAAGAAACTTCCTCATGTGGTTCTT
>NW_008354017.1:442356-448115 GCF_000622305.1 Nannospalax galili | reverse complement strand
TGTGTGTGTGTGTGTGTGTGTGTGTGTGTGTGTGTGTGTGGGTGTGGGTGTGTGTGTGTGTGTGTGTGTGTGTGTGTGTGTGTGTGTGTGTGTCGGTGTGGCTGTGTGTTGCTGTGTGGCTGTGTATGTGTGTATGTGGCTGTGTAGATGTGGCTGTGGTTGTGGTGTGGCTGTATGCAGGTTTATGCATGGCGGCGAAGTGCTCACAGAAACTGGTAAAGGGCATCTGAATCCCTGGAGCTGGTGTTGCAGGCAGTTGTGAACCACCAGACAAGGGTGCTAGTAACCAAATTGGGTCTTCTACAAGAACAGTATATGCTCCTCAGTACTGAGCCATCTCTGTAGTGCTGAACTTGAACATTTTTGACAGAAAAAATCATAGTGCTTTTCCAGTGTTTCCTCCTCTAGACCTGATTTAATTTAAACACTGTATCAAAAGTTTCTAAGATTTGAAAATAAAGCATAGAATAAGTTCTTAGGCTACACACTCACACACACACATATAATCTCCAATCACATTTCTAAATTTAACAATAATATATTCTCTATAAATGAAATACTACAAGTGTAAAAACAAAGTTTAGTTTCTAAAGGATTTGAATAAGTCAGACTTCCATCGTTCAATAGTGCACAATGCCCTTTCTTCTGTCTGCATATCTGGGGACATTCAAAAGGCAAAGATTAGATTTGATGTTTGTACAGGCAGAAGAGATAAGGACAGGAATACTAATGAGAGTTTTCTCTCACAGGATGTCAAACTGTCTAAATATATGGAAGCAACTTGATATAAAAATTTAAAATCCTCCCCTGTCCTCTCTACTAATAACTGGCCCAAGATATTCCCTTACTAACTGCCAGCACTACTTACTACAAGTCTTATTATATGTCACTTGGACAATTGCTATGATTCCCCTACTGTGCTGTTTCTAATTTTTCTCCAAATGTGGTCTTTATAAAAGACCAATATGAATGTGCCATTTCACTGCATAAAACAATTTACTGAGCTGTAGTCCTCATATGACAAAATCAGAGGCCAAAGTATAACAACTACGTTAAATATTATATCTGTCTCACCTGAGATCAGGTATATAATTTATAGACCCAGTAAAAAAATGAAAATGTTGCCTATTTTTTCATAAAGAATTTCAAGATAGAAGGGTGCTGGGTGTGGTGCATGTCTTTAATTCCAGAACCTAGGAGGCAGAAGCAGGCAGATCTCTATGAGTTTGATGTCAGCCTGGTCTATATAGCAAGTTCTAGGCAGCCAGGAATAAGCAGTGAGACCCTGTTTCAAAAAAGAAATTCAAGATGGAGACAAAAGACCATTAAGAATATAATGTTTTTTTTTTTTTTTTTTTTTTTTCTCGTTGGGTCATTGCATGGGTGTCACATCTTCACCTCCCCAATTATTAATTCACATGATCTTTCTAGTCAAATAGACTCTGGTTGAAGAATAGCTAATTAGATAAAGACCCTATGCTATACCTTTTCTTTTAGGTGTATGCAATGCTCATCATCCTTTATGATTAGAAAAGTTTTAATTTCTAAAACCTCTCTCTGTCTCTCTCTCTCTGTCTCTGTCTCTCTGTCTCTCTGTCTCTCTGTCTCTCTCTCTTTCTCTCTCTTTGCAATGTCTGGTGGGCCTGAACAAAGAAAATCTAAATCTTGGAGTCATTTAAACCAACAGTGAGTCAGATCTGAGATGAAAAGTGTGTTCCTTTACGATTTCTTTCAGAGCTGTTCCTTCAACTTTGTCTTTTGGAAAGAATTTTGACCTTTCTGACCTCCTACTGACCCAGAATAGCACACACTATGGATAATTCTTGCTTTTAATGTTGCTGCTTTCAGCAGTGATGTTATTAAAGCACAAATTATCCTCAGCCAGAGATCATGAGAGAGAAATAAGAAACATAATTTAAAGCTTTGTGTTTAACTTTATAAAAAATTGATTATAAGAGAAGCTCAAGCCTAAATAAGTTTGTTTACATGGTTTTCCTGAATACTAGCTAGATTTAAATAAACTGACTAAATAGTAGGAAGGCACAATGATAGTTGAATAGACAGTTTTAAATGACTTCCAAGCATAAGATTAACATTGATTTGGAGATTAGGAAAGACAGGAGGCATACCTAGAAAAGAAATTCCATTTTTTTTCCTTTAAGACTTAACTATTAACCCATATGAAATTTCTCTAAAAAATAATTTTTAATTATCATTTCCTGGATGACATCATTGTACTCAACATATGTTTACAATTGTAGTTCTAACATAAATATAGATTTTATTTATGTAATTTTTCTCTAAAATGGATTAATCTCAGGATAAGAGTCCATATACTCATTATGTTTTAATTTCTCATACTTGGTTCAGTTATGTGGCTTATATTAAATAATCTCTTGAGGATGGAGAGATGGCTCATCGGTTAAGAACACTGGTTGTTCTTGCAGAAGACACAGGTTCAAATCCAGTACCCACATGGCAGCTAACAACTGTCCATAACTCTCAGTCCCAGTGAGTTATATCATTACATTGTAAAATAGTTTTTCTTTTAATCATGCACAACATAATGTAACAAAAAATAACCAAAAGCCATTTTGGTTAGGATTTGGTTATCTTGCTCAAATTGGCCTTCCACTCACTTTGTAACCTTGAACTCACTGTGTAGCCCAGGCTTCCCTTGAATTCACAACTCTCCTGACTCAGAGTCCAATGTGGCAGCATTACAGACATGATCCACCATTCTCAGTTTCCAAACAAGCTTTTATTTTTTCTAAACTCAAAGAGATATAATGCTTATACATTTTACCAGCAAAATGAACAGATATTAGTGATAAAAGAATATCGCCTTGTCTTGGAGAGCAACAGAGCCTTTCTCCACTCTGTTGTGCTTAGCTTGAGAGGTGAGGGTCCCGGACTCAATGGCCAGCACAGCCACCCCAAGCCAGAGGCTTTCGGGTTCTTGTCTCATGAATTCGAGGGTTGAAAATCTCGGACCACAGAGGATACGTTTTATTTTAGTGTAGGGCGCTTAGGATAGAGACAGCAGCACTGTACAGCAGGAGGGGTCCCAGGGGATGGGAAGCCACTGAGTCTCATTACTCAGAAATTAATAAGGATTTAGTGGAGGGAGGAATGGAGGGGGAGATGATCTGGTTAGTCCAGTTCTCATGCCAGCTGTCCAGGTCCCTCAAGGTTCTGGTCATGTCCTAAGCATGTCTTCCAGGAACAGGATACTACTTCAGGAAAAAGAGAGATAAGGAATAAAACCAGACTCCTTTACTGGCATCCCAGCTTCTGGCTATGACAGAACCAGAGACGTCTTTGGATAGATAGTTCTGGCATTACTAACCTCAGCTATGGACAAGTTTACTGGCAAGATCAAGAAAATTTCCAGGTCTCAGCTAAGAAAGAAACTGGTCATTTTTCCTTTGGGGTCTTTACCTAAACTGCCTAGCCAATTTCTAACACCTGCTCTTATCATTAGTGGCTCAGATTTCTAAAGTACTTAGAATTATTTTATATCAATCACAAAAGAGATTTTTTTAAATTTATTATTTTTATTTTATGTGTATGTGTGTATTGCCTACATGGAGGTAAGTGAGCCTGTGTGGTGCAATGCAGCAGAGATCAGAAGAGGCTGTCTTATTTTAATTTTATAATTAATCCAATTAATTTAAACACGGTACTTTAATTAGGATTTACATGTAAGAAATCATTTTACATAAAAAGCTGAGGCCCTCTAAAATTTTTGCTATGGTTTATCTTCTGTTACAATATAACATCTCATGAAAAGAAAGTAGAAAAACATAAATATTAGTTACCCAAAACAAATATTTGAGAAATACTATATAATAATTTTATTAGAAATGTCATTGGAGGGAATAAAAGGAGATACAAAGTAGTTTTGTAGATTATTATAATGACTTAAAAAGAAAATCTGGTAAACAACTAGAATGTAAAAGAAAAATCAATTCAGTAATTGAAACTGAAAGCTTCAGTTTCTAAGGAGCCTGGAGTCATTAATAATTAACTAGAGTGTCTTTGAAGTTCCTGGGTACACATGTCCAGTGGTGATCCCATTTGCCAAAGCCAGGAACAATTCCATTAAAAAGCAAGGTTTTCTTAATGGTCGTATTCTAGAAAAAGAAAAACAAAATGTTAGAGATAATTAATCCTATTATCCTTTTGCATTAAATTTATAAGAATACAAATTGGAAGAATTCCAAAGTAAAACATACACACACACCAGCACCACCACCACCAACAACAATAACAGTAACAAAAATCCACAAAAAAAAGAGAAAAAGAAGAATCACAAAACCTTAGTGGATGGAATTTTCACCTAAACAAAAAAATCTATTTTAAAAAGTCTAAATCTATACACTTTTATTAAATAAAATCATTTCAATATTCGTGTCTAAATTTTTCAATAAGGTGACTTTAAGATTTAAAAGCAAGCAAAAAAAAAAAACACAAAGTGATTTATAGATAACCATAAATGAAAAACTTAAGTGACGACTTTGAATTTATAGAACATGATTTTGTCTTCTTGTTATTGAAAGGAATCAAATATCTACAAATTATTTGGCTTATCTTTGAAATTTCTTACAGTTTTTGCTGCATTTATTCATCCATTCATTTATTTGTGTTTGTGTGTGTGTGTGTGCGTGTGTATGCACCCCCCCCATGAATGTCATCTGCAGTCAGTCTCTGGGATTCAGTTCTGCCATTCCATCACAATGATTAAAGGGATAGAACTCAGATCATCAGAGTGAGAGACAAGTGCCTTTCTCCCAGCCATCTTCTCAGTCTAACATTTTCTCAAGATTATAAGCTTTTAAAATATTTAAAATTTAATGTGTGTGAATGTTTTGCCTCCATGTATGTAAGTGCAACAAATGCATGCAAAGCCCATGGAGGCCAGAAAAGGGCATCAGATACCCTGGAACTTGAGTTATGGACAGTTGTTAGTTGACAAGTTGGTGCTGAGAACCAAACCTGGGTTCTTTGCAATAGCATCTACAGCCCCAAGATCATTAACTTTTACAGTTATTGTGGTAGCTTGTCATTATCTTTTAATTTCCTGATGCCTTCCTCTTGGCCACCTATACTTGAAGTCTACTTAGAAGAAGCTTGAGGGTGTTGTACCATGTGCTTAGTCAATGTAATGAGAGGAGAGGTGGTGTGTGATTTCAGGAAGCATTGGCCAGAGCTATGAATCTTCCTTCACTGTCTTCTTTTCTGTGGTGAATGTAACACTCCAAGACTGAACATGATGCAGACATGGATTGGACAAAGGAGTGAAATTTGTCCTTTTATAGTTGTGTATGAAGGATTTACGGTTATTTGTACAATGGAAAAATAATTTGAGGAATGATATTCCTATTCTTTTCAAAATTTGTTTTTATTGAATTTCTGTGTATTCCATACAGAATATCTCAAACAAACTTAATCATCTTTATACCCCTATCCCCACTGGCACCTTCCCATAGCCCCACCCCCCACCCCACTGGAATCCATAGGCTCTGCAATCCATGTTAAGGCCCACTGCATCTATGCCTGATTCTACTTATATTTGTTTTACTTTAAAACAAAATCCAATAATTAAATACTTAAGGGAAAAGTGAATTTATAAGTAGACAAATGTAATGGGTTTATATTGCTTGCCAAAATTTCCCACTTATCTCTTACAGAAAAGCAGGATCTTTTGGGGGGTGTGGGATTTTAGCAGAGATAACTAAGGCAGTGTTTAGTAAAAA
>NW_008354017.1:420740-441522 GCF_000622305.1 Nannospalax galili | reverse complement strand
AGTATTATAATGCTTAAATAAATATATAATACTTAAGTATTACATAATGCATAAATAAGTATAATAATTACATTTTAATTCCTGAAAAACATTTTCCAACTATTAAAATATATGTACATAAAACAACTATGAAATCTAATATACCCAAATTAATATTAATTTAATTTAAAAGATAATATAGTTAAACAGAAACTGTGTCAGATCTCAAAAAAATGAATATTATTCCTCTTGTTACAGTATAATTTTTGTGAAGGTTTTTTATTTTTTAGTTTGGTGAGATAATACAGCTGTGTACAGTATATTATCCTTATCCACATCTGTTCCTTTGAAAGACTGATGCACTTTTCCTCCCCACTTATCCTGCCATAAAATGTCTCCCACTCAACTGATTCAAAGGAAAACAATTACATACTCAATTACCAACACTTCCCCCACTAAACCTGGAATAATTAGAAATTTTAACTGAATAAAATATTTTTGTACTTAATAGATACTTAATATTGGAATTCCAAAACATCCAGGAAACTTTACTATATTTCTTAAATTCAAAGTGGCCATCAGTATTAAGATATATAATTTGTGGTTTGTAATGAGGAGATATCTGATGCCATGAAGACATAAGATCGCAGCATACAGATCACTTAGAACTCATGACCTGAAGCCTGAAAATTCCCAAATTAAAGCTCTGAGAATTGATGTGATCAGCTCAGTTTTTCTTATCAAAGGAGGTAAAGCTCAAATTTTAAAATTCAGTTTTCTTTATGTGTTAACATAAGAGCATACTCATGTTTATGTATGTGCATGGCTCAAAGTTTACCATTTTGTAGTAATGATGAAAAATTATGAAGGAAGAAATGTGTTGGCCATTAAAAGAATAGAATGTCAGAAAACTATCAATACAGACACTAGAGAGAATTTAGATCGTGGATTTAGAAGCACATATCAACAGAAATACCAGTTGTTCCAAAATAATATTAAACTGAATTATATTTGCGGATTTGTATTCATATTTGTATCTTTGTCAAACTGATTAGTGGTATCTTACAATCAAAGATACAATGTAAGCAAAGAAAAAAGAGCCAGATGAAAGGATAATTCATAGACAGAAGATAACAGATTAGGAGCACTGCCTCAGCAGAAGTTAATGTACTTCAGCACCACACGTTTGACTTCACAGGCAACTAAGTTACAAGATCTATATTAATTACTTTTATCATTACTTTAACTGTACAGGACAAAAAGCAACTTTAGGGAAAAAGAAATTATTTTGGTTCACAGATTAAGACGGGACACTGTCCATGACAGCAGGAAAGAAGTACAGTGGAGCTGTTGTAGGCTCATCACATTACATCTGCAGTCAGGAATGAATGGTGGTGCTCCTTTTGGCACCTCTGTTTCTTTTTCAAGCCGTGTTATTCATCCAAGGACACCAGTCCATGGGATGGTGCCAACCACTTCAGGATGGGTCTTCCCTACTCATTTAAACCTCTCTGGAAACACCTTAAAGGCAAGACCAGAGTTGTGTCACTTAGTAATTCTAAATCTTCTCAAATTGATAACTGAAATTAATGACAGCTGCTTTACAGAAGTCATGGTTCCCATGCCTCCTAGTGAATGAAATTTATTTATTAAAGTATAGATAGACACTGCTGATAGTAAAATGAAGCATGAACTTCATAACAGATACATAGGGAAGAACAAACTCACTCAAAGTTCCTAAAATTTACTTCTTTTACATTGATGCACTCACTTCTGTGTTCTATGTCAACTTTAATATACTGCAAAGAATTGACTCTGTGGACTTGAAACTGGATTTAGACATTCTTGGATATCACATTCATTCTAGTTAAGACCACTGTCGATGGCATAGATCTAATGCAATTTTAGCCTTTGAGGGGGTCTTTTTCTTGTTCATCAATGTCATGCTATGCTCTGAGCCTACTCATCCCTTTCCCCTGGGTGACTCTACTACTGCTCATAATAAAAATATTTGTGGTCCACCCTCTCATGTTTGAAAATAGTTATTCTCTCAAAGTGTGCTATCTCAGTAGATACCAAAAAGAAACAGACACAGTGGGACATATAAACCCCAACTCCCTTTGAAATTTTGTGAGACGTTCTCTATCCCGACATTATCTTTTCTCTCATAAACCACAAGATGCCATTCTCTCCTTCTCTTCTACATGGTAGTTGTGAATATTAAAGTTTCAGTTTTAAGCACAGTGTTTCTGGGAAGTGAAAAACTCAGTGCTAGAGATCTTCAGTTTATACATTTTTTCTTACTAATTTACTGTGCTTGACTCTCTTAGATATACTTTTTTCAAAAGTCTAAGTGACCTGTGCCTAGCACCAAGATTTTCATCTTACAACCCATGTCTTCTAAGGGTAGCATTATTTGCTAAAAGAAGACACTTCTGTTTAAACTCCTTTATTACTCTTTAAAATTACGTTTTAGTTATGTTGTAATCTAATGGAGTTTCAGAAAGCTTTTTCATGCATCTGTAGCTTTGGTTAACCCAAATTTACTTTTCATTTCCCCCACAACCTACTCACATCCCTACTTAAATCCTTAGCTCACAGGTTCCCTGCCACCTGTCCATTCCTGTTTCTTATTATTTCCTTTGTTGTTTTCTTTTTTTCTTGAGTTGTAAGATAGTAGTTCTCACATAGCTTCTTCATGCATACTTCAGTTGGGTTAAGCCTGCCATATGCCCTTTCACCATCCCATCACTTCACTATCTGCTTGAACATTTCTTCACCCAGTATCCTCTCTTTCTACTTTCATTTAAATAATTAACTATCTTCTTTCCCTAAATACATCCTTCATCCATTGGTCCATCACAAGTTTCCTGACTTCCACATATACTGTAGCTAAATACAGAAAACACAAGATCAGAGGTAACACCCACATATGGAGAGAACATAGGGTGTTTGTTTTTCGTAGCCTGGGTAAAATCATGCAGCATGAGTTATTCCAGGTCCAAATTTGTTAGCAAATTTCATGATTTAATTTTTACCACTGAATAATATTCCATTGTCTATATTTACCACAGTTTCTCATTCATCGGGTAATGGACAGTAGGTTGATTCCACTTCCTAGCAATTCTGAATATAAAGGCAACAAACATGGATATTCAAGTATCTTTGCAGTACAATATAAAATCCTTTGGGATATGTGACCAGAAGTTTCATAGCTTGATCATATAATAGTTCTATATCTAGGGGTTTTTTTTAAACTTCAGACTGATTTCCAAAGTGACTACACTAGTTTACACTCCCACCAACAGTATATAAGGGTTTCCATTTCACCATATCCACATCTGCATGTGTTGTCATTTGTATCCTTTATGATGGCTATTCTGACTAGGAGGAGGAGGGATCTTAAAGTAGTGTGATCTTCATTTCTCTTCTCAACTAGGATGATGAACACATTTTTAAAATTTTTAATGGCCATTTTTATTTCTTCTTTTAAATACTTTCTGTTCAGAGCCATAATCCCATCTTTTAATTGGGTTGCTTTCATTATGATTAAGGTGTTTTTTTTTTTTTTAGTTCTTTGGAAATTCTAGACACTAATCCTCTGTCATCTGCATAACTCTCCAAAGACTTTCTCTCATTCTGTTTTATACCTCCTTACTCAATACACAATTTCCTTACTGGTTACCACTTTACAAGTTATTGCTCAGGGAAACCCTAGAGGCCCATAAAACAAGACCAGTTGTCATCATTGCTCTTGGTTTACCCACCAGAATTTAATGGAAAGATCCTATTGATGAAGACACCAAACACTTGCACTGCAGGACATAGAGAAACCAATTATGAAATGACTAGGAAACTCTTTCTGTGTAAGCTAGCTTGTATAGTACTGCGAAGTCCTGTGCAGGCTGCTGGGGGAAAAAAAAGAGACATCAACAGTTTTAGAGCTGGATGCTATATGGAATAACATCTCTCCAGACAAAATGTACCCACTGGTACAATACTGAGAAGACCATTTATGGGAGAAAGAAACTCATCTCTTGATTGGATTTGAGGCCTGTTATAAAGATGGTCAAAACCAATAGCTAGGGAAGTCACAGGCCCCAGGAGATAACTTACTGTTTTTTTTCTAATGTTCAGGTTGTGAAACTGTCTTCTAAATAGTTATGTTTATATCCATAGATTTGTGCTGGTCTCAATCCTGGTCAGAAAAGCTTCATTTAGCAGAGGGAGTTGTTAATTCAGAGACTCCTAATGCTTGAAAATGCTGAGAATAAGCCGCCACTAGCCATAGATGGAAAATCTATATCACCTCCCCAGCAAGGCTCCGGGAACATCTCAGAAAAGGGGGTGGGCAGAATGTAAGAGCCAGAGAATGGAAAGGAGCTCTGTGAAATGCTCACCTCTGGACATGACAGGACAGTTAAATGCTAAATGCACAGAACCTGCAGCTATCCATACAATACCGCTGCAGGATAAAGAGCTAGAAGGTCCAGCTGTAGATGGGAGGGACTCCCAATGTCCCACATCGACCTGTGGAGCTAATGCCAATTGATGGCTGTAGAAGGGGAGGGAGAGCCGCTTTTATTTTAGGGGGACGTGTTCATGAGTAGGTAGCCCACGAACCAGTGATTTCCTCATCCACATGAACATATGGACAACACTAAATGGATTTAGTGAGTTATAAGAAAAAAATAAAAGTTGTGAGAGAAATGAGAGATATGGGGCGGCAGAGCTGGAAGGATGAAGTGAGGGATAGCTAATGAACAAGGCACATTATGTATGTGTTTGCAGTTTTCCAAAAAATAAAATAAGAGCAGGGCGTGGTCACGCAGGCCTTAATCTCAGCACTCAGGAGGCAGACATATCTGAGTTCAAGGCCAGCCTGGTCTACATAGTGAGTTCCAGGACAGCTGGAGCTACAGGGAGACCCGGTCTCAAAAGACCGAAAAATAAAATAAACAAATAAATAAATAAATAAATAATAAATAAAATAAGAAAAATAGACTAAGTATTAAGGATAGTCAAAATAAAGCTTTACTCATTTCTAGTTGTTGTGACACTAGACCTGGAATACAGTTTTACTATTATTTTATCTAAGGTCATTGGAATTTACTTATGGAATGCACAGAAAATAGAAAAAAGTAAGTTTCTCTAGAATTTAGACGATGGGAACGTATCAAAATTTTCTTAACTTGTCTGATGCTCTCATTCTTCTTTCTCGCTCATAAAATATAAATAAAACCTACCACTATAACCCTTTAAAATGTATAGTTCAGAAGTCTCAAAAGCATTCACATTGCAGTATAATTGCTGTCACCCGTTGACATAATATTTCCATCATCCCTAACTGAAATCCTTTGCTCATCGATTAATAACCCCCCTCTTCTCCATCTTAGGGAAACTCTATAGGGCCTTCTATCTCAGTGGATTTGAAAACTCATATAAGAGAAGTGATCTATCCATTGTTTGTCCTACTCTGTCTGCTCTGTCTTGTAGTCTGATGCTTCCATATGAATGTGTGTTACAGCATGTATCAGAACCTCATTCTCTCTTATAGTGTTAGTTTTACTTAAGTGAAAATATAGCTATGTTTGGCAAAAACATGAAAGGAGTAAACACTAAAAGAAAATTTTATTAATGAATTAAATGGACAGTAAATTAAGGTAGAAAGAGATAGAGATAGGTGTGGGGGGAAATAAAGAGCTGAAATGGAAATAGCATATGAACTATAAAGTGAATTTGAGCATGTCTTCATTTATGGTTCACATTAGATACAGATCTTTGTAGAGTTGCTGGTCTGTTTGAAAATGGAAAAATAATGACAACCTCTCTTTTGTAAAAACCAGGTTTTTCTATTAAAACCCAGTCATATGAATCATGTCACTGCTATAAAACAAAGCAGTTAACAGTAAGGACAATGATTGCCAAGTTAAACATAAAGGTTGAACTCTATCCACATCTTCCCACACTCTTAGAAGCTTATTCCAGTGTTAATTGCCTGTGAGTTTCTGATGACAGGACTTGGCCCACCAATAATTCATTCTCAGAACGATTAGCAGACTCTAGAATCCACACCAACAATTGACATTTGAGATCATGCCCATCAGTAGGAAATCAGTCCAAAGATAAAGATTAATTTCATCTGCAGGAGAGTTAGGTAGTTACTGGATTTGGTTTCTCAAAAATAGCTCTAAGTTTACAAACTCAATGTGGAAAACCAAGTGGTAACCATGAATGACTTAACTTATTTAGGACACAAATAATTTATTTACAAACTTAGTTTATGTTTTCCATGTTTGAAGTATATGAGGCAAATACATCAAAATTAAGGTACCATAAATATCGCAGAATATTTTCTTGGTATGGACACATCTCTACCTGGAGATGACAAACTTTTGTTGTTTCATGGATAATTAAGGCTTTTTCAAATCATACCACACATATGTATAGATAAACATAATACTATAGAAACACATTGGAAATTGAAAGACAACCTAGAAGATTTAACATTCAACTGAAACTTCCACATCACGCACAACTCTAATTCTACAAACCATCAACCCCAGCCTTGAAACTTTCACGATTACCTGAGGTTCCCTTCATAGCACAAGGATAAGATTGGAAACCCCTCTTACTATTGAAATGATTAAGCTGTTGACACTATTTTGTGAATCCACTCATCTGTTCTGGGGCCTAAAAAACTGCTTTGAGTATCAGAGACTAAACTCCCTGAACACTCTTTGATTTGGTGTACATCTTGACCCTAACATAGCAAGCTATGTGCCATAGATTCCACTTGTGACCTGGCTTGAATTTCCACAGTCTAATTTCCAATGCAGGTGATCATAGGTCAGCCTTGGATTCCTAAATATCAAATAAACACCTGGACACATAGAAAATCCTAAAATACTGTCTCCCTACACTTGGGCCATCAGTTTCCCGTTAGGGTTTGATATCCTGGCATTTCATTTCAAAGCTTGCAAAAATACTAGCTTGATTTATCCATGTTTGTTTCACCATTCACATTTTGACATATATATAGTTTGCTCCAATTGTTGCTTCTTTCCATGAAACCCAAGTAAAAGCATTGAACAGTAATCAAGACACAGCCTGAATGGTGTTCTATTTTGAAAATCTCCCACCAAACAAAGTATTCCATTGCCTTTAAATTCAGCTTCACTCAAGATTTCAAGACAAAAACAGAAAGCAGTTAGATGTTTTCATCAGATTCTAACATTAACAGAGTTCTTGGTCCCCTCTGAAACCTTGTGAGCCGAGTTTTTATTTTCCTTTCTATCAATATTCTGGTGTTCCACACTCCTAGTAGAATATCTAATTAGACTCTGATTGTGACATTCAAGGATTCTCTAATTCACACCTGCAAACTTTTCTGCATTCCTTCTACAAAGCAGTCTCAATGGCTTTCAAACCACATAGTTTATTCAGAGCAACATCTCAACTTTTGAATATTTATCTCCTGTTTAAGTTACTTTTCTCAAGGCTGTGACAAAAATATCTGAAAAAAGCAGCCTAAGGAGGGGGAGTTTATTTTGCCTCAAGCTAAAGAAGGAATTTGGGCCACCATAGCAGCATGTTATAGTGGCAGCTGATCACATTGTATTAGCTGATCACTCACTGCAGTCTAGAAGCAGAGAGATGAATTCTGGTGTTCAAATACTTTCCACCTAGTTCCTTTTTATTCATTCCTGACTTTAGACCATGGGTAGTGCTGCCCACATTCAGAGTGAGACTTCTCTTCTCTTGGAAATACCCTCACAGAATCTCCTAGGTGATTATAAATCCAGTCAAGTTGACATAGAAGACTGTCACAAGTATATTTTAAACATTTGTTCATAGAATTAAAAAAAGCAAATTGAAAATTTGGAGGGGTGCTTATTGTTTTCTGACAGGCTCTCTCTAGTTGCAGCCCATGGGGAAGTCACAGTATGAATGAGCATGGACTCAATCTCATCGATATCCACCTGCCTCTGCCTCCCAGGGGTGGCGTAACAACTCTCCTTTAGAATAGTTTGATTAATATAATGTTAGTAATCTAAGAGTTCCACTTCCACTATTGAAATATAAAGAAAATGTTAACCTCTAAAACAAAAGGCTACGCACTAGAAAATTCCAAATTAATGTATTGCTGTATAGAAAATAATTAAAGACAGTGAATGTCACTCAGTGGTAGAGTCGTTGCATGCACCGCAACAAACAAGCAAGTAAACAAAAGCAACAAGCAAACTCAATAATTTACCTAATGTGTAGTTATCTCTTTTTAAAATATCTTGAGTAAAATATTGAATTAAAGGTATTTTAATGCAATATAAAAAACAGATAATCTGACAGTCTCTCTTTACTGGATTCTCTTCACACATACATACATACACACACACACATACACTCACTCACTAAAAGATACTTAATACTTTTTTTCTAATTATTTCTGGGGCTGGAGAGATGGCTCAGCAGTTAGGAACTCTTGCTGATTTTTGCAGAGGACCTGATTTCAGTTCTCAGAACCCACATCAGGCCATTCACATCTGCCTATAAGTCTAGCAGTAAGGGACCTGATGCTGTTTTCTGGCCTCCACAAGCACTGTACTCACATGCACATAATCATACACAGGTACACAATACACACCTAATAAGTCTTATAAAATTATCTCAAAATAACTAAGAATTTTATGCTTGGTCTTAAATAGATAATAGAAAATTTATACAATTTCTAAGGAAAATATGTTTTATGAACCTCTATTCTGTCTAATATGATAACTTCTTTCCCTTTTTAACCACTTTTAGAACAAATCACATGATGTCATATATCTACTTACTAATCTATGTGATGATGAATTTTAATTGTCAATTTGACCAAATCTAGAATCACCGGTACGGGAGTAATCACCTAGTAAGAGAATCCTTAGTTGTAAAGATTCTCTAGATGTGGCTGACTTGTGAACATGTCTGTGGAAACTGTCTTGATAACTCTGATTTGGGAAGAACCACCCTAAACTTAAGCATCGCCATGCATGGGCTAGGTCTTGGACTGAATGAAATGGAAAGAGCCAGCTGAGACTGACAGCATAAACACATCTGTTGCTCTTTTCTTCTGGCTGTGGACATAATGTGGTCAGTTCTCTTCAGCTACTGCTCCCTTGAATTCCCTTCAATGATGGACTGAAATTGCTAGCCAAATAAACCACTACTCTCTTAAGTTGGTTTTGTCATGATATTTTATCATATCAGTAGAAATAATGCTAAGACAATTTATATACATTGAGACTTTGAAATCGATACCTCTGATTAGGTATCTGCACATAATTCATTGCTTAGTACAAACTAGTACATTTTTATAGATACCTTTAAAAAAAATTTGTATTGTTTTTATTTTATGTGTACAAGTGTATTGCCTGCATGTATGTGAGTGCACCTGTGTCATGCAATGCCGCGGAGGTAAAAAAAAGGGCTTCAGAATCCCCTGGAACTGGAGTTAAGAACAGTTCATAGCTGCCATGTGGGTGCTGGGAATCGAACCTGGTACCTCTGCAAGAGTAGTCAGTGCTATTAACCACTGAGCCATCTCTCCAGCCCCTAGATAACTTTTTTATTGAGCTTTTTAAATTTCACACATTTCTCACTCCTGTGGACAGATTCACACTAAAGGACATTTGGGTACCAACACCTGAATGAATAAAACTAGTATATTTTTATATTTCTTTTTCTTTTAGGGAAATAATACATCATTTGTATTATCAGATATGTATTACTTTGATCACATAATTCATTCTTATTAAGGATGGTTTATATATCATTTAGGTGCTCGGTATAACACAAACATCAATTTATATGAGACTTTATCTTCAAAGAATCCAAATTCCTACAGTCCAGAAGATCCCAGCACAATGACAGCTATTTCAAATCTGAGACAATGCTCTCAAAAGTATGAGAGTGTCAAGTGGGTGGTACATTCCCCTAATCCCCAAGCTCACAGGTGGAAACAGGAGAATGGGGACTTCAAAGGTCATCCTTCTCTACATAAAAAGTTTCAGGATTGCCTGAGCTACAGTGAACTCTCCTATATAATCAAATACCAACTGAGAAAACAAAGAACTAAAACATACAGAAAAGACATAGGGTGATTTAACAATTAAAAGAAAAATTGAAAGGTAAACTTACACAGCAGGTGGCATCTATAGAGTTTTGGATTAATAATTTATATTTCTTTCCTGATAATTTCAGTAGGAAGAATAAGCAAAGTTTATTAATAAAATTGATGGTATGTATGCTGCACAAAGTTTCTTTTATTTCTTATTAATATATTCTGTTTAATTTATGAAGACTAGCCTGAGGCATGAGGTCAATTAATATAATAACTTGGTACATACAAACTTAGACATAACAACTGAAATTTAATTTAGCAGTCTCATGTTAATCACTGAGGGCCAGAAGAGAGCAACAACATAATTAAGGGGATGGAAAATGGGATTTATTAGGGAGCTGAAGGAGTGAGTGAAATATAGTCTCAAGAAACAACAGCTAAAAGATACTTAATTTCATTTTTCAAATGCTTAACAGAAAACAGTGATCAATGATATAAAATCTAGGGAAATGGCATGAATGTTAATTTAAACATAGCAGTAACCATAAACATACATGCAATTAGGTCATTTCAATATTTTACAATTTTGTATTTAATGCTTACTTTACATTTTCTATAGGATTATCTACTTCGGACTCTGAATTCACAGACAGGCAATAGTTTATATTGGCAGTAAGTGAGCAAGACATTATTTTGTTTTCTGTCTGTATTTCATGGAGTTGGCTTGAAACTTGGAGATATGTGACATATTGGGTCCACTCTGTCCTTTCTTAAATGTGATAAACATATCCATATTCTTCAATTAGTTTGAGATGCTTATTAACTGTAAATATCAGTTAAAATAAAACTAACAAGATGTACCAGATGACATTAATGATGTAATATGTACAACAAATTTAGACTGTCAGTCTGACCATAGTATTCATTTCCTGATTCATAAAACCACTTAATTCATGAGAATTAATTATGATCATAACTATAGATCAGAGATGATACAAGATTTTTACTTTTATTTTTGTGATCTATTGCTCATTTACATTAAGATTTCTAAAAATATTTTGAAAATAAATATTGATTGCATCAAATCTTTTGAAAAGAAATTTTGCAATTATTTTCCTAGTGCTTTTATTTGTTTAACTTTTTATGCTAAATATATTTTCCATGTTCACAATTTTACTTTGATTGCCTGTACTGTTATTCATTCAAAATTATTAGAGTTTTAAAATTTTCTCCATGAGACAATTTATCAATAGCTTTTAAGTGTTGTAAGGTAATGGAGCTAAAATTTGATGAAATATTATAAAATTATTTTCAAATTATTTTCCAGGTCTTTATTCATATTCATGTCAAGTTTCCTAGTGGTCAGTGTTTGTCAATTTCACATGGTCACTGTACACAATCTGATTGTAAATATACAAGAAGGAAAACAAGCGCTTAAAAAAGTAATTATTCACTGTTTATTTGTGAATTATATGAATACTTGTAAATTATAGGCAGCTCACGTTGGTTAAGACAGAATTATCACAGGACAAATGAGTAATTAAGGAACATTTAATAGAGTGTACTGGGTTTAAAGGAAGACTAGGATGTGTAATTGGTTATAAATCAGGGAAAACATAAAATAAGAGCCAAAATAGTGCTCTGAAGAATATGGAACATAAAAACAGCCCAACTGAAAGAGTACTTGTCTAACATATGTGAGATCTTGGGTTCAATTCCCAGTTGTGTAGGGAAAATCCAAAGAGATGCTCAATAAAAATGAAACCATGGGAAGGAAAATGAATTACATAAATCCCTGAATGTTTGAGAAGTTCAGATCTGCATAAAATAACAGGAGTTTGACTAGACAGAGATGACCAGATGGCCAGTGCTACTTTTTCTTGGTATGTATTATCTATGTAAATAAATTGATCAACTATCATAAAAACCAAACAGTCTGTAGAAATTTTCCTAAAGAGGCCTAGAGAGATGGCTGAGCAGCACTGGTTGTTCTTGCAGGAGACCCGAATTCGAATCCCAGCACCCACATTGCAGCTAACAACTGTCCGTAACTCCAGTTCCAGGGGATCCAATGGTCTCTTCTGTCCTTTGCGGGTATTGCGTGACATGGATACACTCACCTACATGCATGCAATACACTCATACACATAAGTTAAAAATAATAAATAAAAAATATTTTAAAAGAAATTTACCTAAAGAAAGCTAGCAAGAATGTATAGAAACACCATAAAAAAATATAAGGAATGTTTTGGTTCTAAAAAACAAGAAATGAGAGGCTCCCAAGTTTCTAACATTTACTTAATCTCCCTTAATAATGGTAATTAATCACTCTCCCTCTCCAGAATCAGGCCCCTAACTCTGGAGGAATGACTTTCCATGCCCTCAACAGTTACTTTATCATGTAGACCACTTAGAGTCAAAGTTCCCTGGGCCAAGTTGGTAAATCAGGTTGTGTAAATAAATACTTTTATAAGATCTGAAGAGGCAGAGGTATGCTCCAGTGAGCTCATAGTGACAAGACAAGAAGGCAGGTGTTGTGCACTGTTTCAGTGATAGAGTGTTGGTAACTTGAAATTAACTATGATGGGAGTTTTGTACCCAAGGAATCCGTAAATGCTACAAATCCAGTATTATGTTTTTGGAAATGGGTAAGCAGTTTATTAAACATTACATAATATTATACACAATCACACACACATCCAATTAAGTATTTTGTTCACATTTTTGTGAGTCAAACAGCTGTCTGTTGAGGACTTACATTGTTTAAGGCTGTAAGGCTAGAAAGCCTGAGCATGAAGGCTCATAGTTTTTTCTTATTAATGGGTGCATAATATCTACAAAATATAAAATCCAATGTTCTCACTCTCGTGGAAACACCACAATGAAGAACAGAAACAAAGTTAACTTTCATGATATGCTATTGCCAGTGAATCTGAGATGTTGAAAGGGCTAAGCTTCAAATGACAGGTAGCAGGGCATCTCTAATAAGAATTTCCGTAGCAGGTAAACTTTCATGGCTGGCAAATAATTCATATTTTAAGTCTGAGATGTGATAACACTTTTCAGGGACAGCTATGTGAATCACTTTACACACTGGTCACTCAGAAGTAGGTTGCTTTTGTCTGTCTGACACATTCTGCTAGATGCTTCTCAGATGGTTTGCTATACAGATGGCATCACTATGTCTCCAGCAGAATATCCCTAAAGAAATAAACACTGAAGAAAGGAAGAGCCTTGAACTTCCAGAATTTCAGAGAGTCTCCTTCTATATGAATTTTTAGTCACATCAATAAGTTGTGGAATATTTGTTTTGAATCACTTAAGCATATACCTGTGACAGACAGTACTTCAGTCATTCTAATAAAATTTTGAATATTGTCTTTATTTAAATTACAGCTTAGTACTGAAATTGGAAATAAGCAGTTACAAGTCAGTTCAGATAAAGTCATTTCAAATTAGAAAATGAGCCTTCTTCGGTACTGAAAGAAGTTACATTCAGTAGAGCATTATACTCTTGAAGTAAAATGGGAAAGCATTATAATGTTATTTTTACTTGATACATAGTAAAGAAATGAACAAATACTATTTTAGAAACAACTAGGGTTTCAGAAGGAGGAATATAATTCTCAACAGTAGACTTGGCATTCACATATTAATAAATTACTATGATTTAAAAAGTATGAATCAGATCTGGGAACTAAACCAGAACTCACTGATTGGTGAAAGCATAAGCAAGCTCTTAAGAATTAGCTTAAAAACACAAAATTAGGAAATTGCAAGGCAAGAGAGAGCACTATTCTGCCAAAGACTGCATCATTGCAGATGGCCAAAGAAAGGAAAGACTTTCACATAGGCATTGGTCCAGCTCTTTGTTTCACTGTTTTTGTCTTAACAGAGATAAATATTTGGACACTATTTCTGACATACTCCTTAAGTAATGGATCAGTGGATACCCATCCACAACACAAAGAAAAGAAATTACATATGAGCCTAAAGTAACCATTTTTCCACTTAGCTACATATTCTAGACATAGAACATAAGAAGTCATTTTAAAAGCCTTGGCCCTTTCTTCAATTTGAGAAGTTCAAAAGAGTTTTTATCATTCTTTTTTCTTTTCCAATGCTGAAGTTTAAACCCAGGGCCATGAATATGTTAAGTACCCACCATATCTCTGAGCTACACACCTAGCCATGAAATTTTT
This sequence comes from Nannospalax galili, assembly GCF_000622305.1. NCBI lineage: Eukaryota > Metazoa > Chordata > Mammalia > Rodentia > Spalacidae > Nannospalax > Nannospalax galili. The sequence goes on along the minus strand of NW_008354017.1, from coordinate 427,242 downwards.
GCTTAAGAGTATAAAATGTCTATTGTTATACCCATAGATCAGTGTATCTCTCAGTTCTCACCACAAAAACTTATTCTTTCAGGAAATAGCAATTAACCCATGCACCCAGAAATGGTCAATGTGTGGTTAAGAGACTCTAGCATAATTAGGCCTAAAGGGGACACCTATATCATACTCTCTCATCTCAAGACTTGGGAATCATTGTGGAAGAGTGGGCAGAAAAACGGATAGACCCAGAGGTGGTAGATGAATACTAGGAAACTGTGCTGTCTGGACACAACAGGGTAGTTGCACATATTGAACACACAGCTTATGAAATCTTGTACAACACCTGTGCAAACCCAAGCCAGACAGAGACCCAACATCATTAGGAGAAGTAGGTAGGATGTTCTAGCCCTTGATGAGGATCTATTGGTATTTCATGGATTCTAGGAGGGGAAGAGTCAGTTTTCCTTATTGATGTGATGCCTGGTAGGTTGACTAGATTCCAAGGGATAGACCCACATCTAAGAACATTTTGGAAACACAATTAGACTCTATAGATAGTTAAAATAAAGAAAAATAATGAAGGACATGAAGTCTCAGGTGGGTGGTAAGGTGGGCATGGTCAGGGAGTTGAAGGTCTGATTATGATCAAAATATACTATATGAAACATTTAAATCACCAAAAATATTTTAAATACCTTATGTAAACACTTTGCCTATCATTTTTATTTTCTGATGGTCTTTCTCAAACCATCAGTTATCAATGAGAGCTATACACAGAAGCTACTCTAAAAGCCAGTCCAGTGTCTTACATTTTTACCCTACACTCTTTTTATATTTTCTGTTTCTCAGATGTGTGTGTGCCAAAATAAACAGCGGAGATTTTCCCTGAATACATTTAGAGATATATACAAATGAGGCTTTAAAGGGTTTTCCCCACTCTGAGCATGCCATAGAAGGTGTGCTGGATAGCTTTAGTGACAACTTGACACACCTGGGTTGAGGGAGCCTCCATTGGGGAATTGACTCCATTGGACTGGCCTATGGCCATGTCTGTGGGGCATTTTCTTGACTGTTGAGTGATGTGGGAGGGTCCAGGCCACTGTGAGCAGCGCCTGTGTTGGATAAGAGAGTAAGCTGAGCAGGGGCCAGCGGAGCAAGCCAGTAAGTGGCATTCCTCCATGGCCTGTCCTCCAGCTCCTGCCTCCAGGTTCCTTCCCTGAGTTCCTACCTTGGGCTCTTGGATGAACTGTGACCCAGGATATGTAAGCTAAATAAACCTTTTCCTCCCCGAGTTGGTATTGGTCAGAGTGTTTTGTCACAGTAATGGAGAAACAAACTAGGACAGAAGGCATTGGATAAGTGATGGTGAAGGAAGTAATGAGGATGATAAATATATTGGTGATGATAATTCTGGCAGGCTTACAAAGTGTCAGAAAAGTTGGATTGTCTTCACAAAAATGTAAGCATCATGTGTCACTTTTATATCAAAATGGAGATACTTTTATCCTCTTTATAGCCACATTCTAGCAACACAAATCTAAGGAAGAAAACAATACAAAATTACAACTGAGATATATAATGTACCTAGTTCTTTAATTTCTCTAGTCCTCAGTATCATCTACTATACTATTAACAGGCAAAAATTGTACTTAAAGGAGATGACAAAAACAACATATTTAAACCACTCAGCACATGGCAGATACATAGTCCTTATGTGCTCTGTTAATTTGAAGGAATAAATAAGTAGAGTTATTTTACTGTATGAGGAAGAAATAAATATATTTGTTTAGAAACATGTCTGCATGCATTCATTAAAGAATAATTTCGCTTGAAACAGATGAAATTTCTAATTTAGGATGGGATGTCTTCAGGAGAGTGATAGTTATTCTAAATATTTTTAGTACATATAATCATACCTTATAATGGTTCCATTCTTTTTCTTTTACTTTTTGTATATATTCATCTTTTACATCTTCCTAGAATAAAAGACAAGATTAAATAATAAGTAATAGTTTTTGATTACTTAGTAGTTCATACTGTGTGTTCATCCAATAAATTTATAGCTATGAGCAGCTGGAAAAAAACAGCAAAACAGTTGAGTAGATGTGAATTCAAAGGATGTGAGATAAACAGGTGATCATTCCATCACATAAAAAATAAAGTCAGACCTTCAAAGATGTATAGCCATTATATTTTATTGGCACCCATAATAAATAATTATATAAAAATAATTATAAATAAACAATATCATAAATAATTTTATTATATGTATAAAATGAGAGAACCCTAATATCTGCACAGTTGTTTTTAATTTTTGGCAATTTCTGATGTGTATGTAATGTGTTATTACCATATTCAATTCCATTACCTGTTTTAGCTGCCTCCAACTCTTCCTGGCCTCCTTCCTTTTCCCAACTAGCTCTCTCGTACTTCTATGTCTTCATGTGTGGGTGTGTCTGATGTATGTGTTTCTGTGTGTGTGTTTGCATGTGAGCCCATGACTTTTATTAAGATTGCTAAACATGCATGGACCAGGGGTTATTCACTAAAATATTGGCTATTACCATTGGTTACACTATTGAAAGAACAGACTCCTCCTCTGATTACCCACCCCACAGTCTTTTAAAGTATTGTTGACATTTAGTAACATTGCTACATTACAAAATACAATGCAAGTAAGAATAAAGGCTGCTATAAATATTTTTAAATAGAAATGTAACCAACGTGATTTTTATGTTGCTGTGTAACACTGATATTCAATTCCTTCTATTACATTTTTATTTGATTATATTAAAATCATGAACTTATAAGTGAATATAAGTCCCTCTGTATAATGAATCAATGTTTACATAATTTTGTATAATTTTCTTGTATTTTTTGAGACATGGTCTCCCTGTAGCCCCAGCTGTCCTGAAACTCACTATGTAGACCAGGACGGAATTGAACTCACAGAGATCTGCCTGCCTCTGCCTCCTGAGTGCTGGAATTAAAGAATTTTGTGTAATATTTTTAAACTTATCTTAGTAATCTGCCATAGAACTTTAATTATCAAATGCATACCAGTATTTTGCATTTATAGTGATTGTACCAGTATTATAGTTTGAATATCCTTGACTAACAAACATACGAAAATAAAAGAAACTTCTTTAGCAGGAAAACCGTGTTCCACTTAGGTCCATACCACAGCCTGTGTCTATATCTTTGAGCCAATGGATGGCTAACGTAATTCAAATGATAAGGAATTTGGTTAGACACATTGTCATATATAATAAGAATATAAAAAGCAAATAATATACAGCAGCTTATTTCTCTGTTCAAATATTATCTTTCTCAAAGTAAATTTTCACTTGTCCCATATAACTGGTTAATTAATTGTGATTGTAAAAAATTATAAAAATTGATTGTAGAAATCATAAAAATTATTCAGTAGAAAGTAAGTCATATGGATGACAATCTTAGCAAGCATGAATGAGTACAAACCAGCAATAAATACAATTTAAACAATAATTCACTGGATGCATAGGTATCTTAATTTGTCACTTCGCTTACTTTGCTGTTCAGAAAATACCAATTCACAATGATTTCTGGGTGGGAAATGCTGCGTAAAACTACTTCTGTTTTTATTTGGATATGTGATAGCTTGGCAACCTCTTTTGAAATGATGCCTGTAATGACTCTCAGCATGAAGCAAACTTTGAATTAATTGCATTGGGTATGGCTTTCCTGACATTATTATTTCTCATACATGGATTATGTTCTGCATAACTTCACATTTCAGAATAACTAATGACCCCATTCTCTTTTTGGCAGGCCAGTGAAAACAAAAAGCAGATGTTCAACATGAGCAGATGTCCAAGGTGACACACTAAACATATGCAGGCAGTGGAAATTCTAGATGCTCTGGCCTGTGTGAAAAGGGCTGGCCAAAGCAGCCAGGATCTGCACTCAGCAGTGTCTGGTTTTGTCAGAATAGGTTTTCATTCATGTATTAGATAATGATATCGTCCCACATTCAATCACTACACCATGCCAAAAGCACTTTTTTCAAGGAAATAAAAGTAATGATGCACATTAATTTTAATGCTTTAGTTTTATTGATAATCTCTCTACATAAATTGACAAATACTATGAAATTATCACTGAGAGAATTCTTGTTGAGCATGCACAAAGCCCTGGGTTCAATCCTGACCACTGAAAAACTATGACTACAACAACAGCATTAACATCTAGGAAAACCAAGAATAAAACAATACCCAAGGGACTATAATATTTAGAGAACATTGCACATCAAAATAAATTCTTAAATTTATCTATTCTGCCCCAAATCCCAACGGTCTCATTATTCATCCTAGAACTACCTAAATATGCTCTTCTTCATCTAGGCTTCTTTTGTGTAATTTTAAAGGAATACCTTCCATCATGCATCTGGTTTTTTTTTTTTTCTCCTCATTAGAAGATTTTTGCAGATGCCCAGTGCTTATCACTCTATTTTCAGTGTCTAGAGCAGATAAGATGGTAGGTGTTCAATAAGTGAAAGAAATTATAATGCAACAAAACCTAAATATTTTACTTTATTCCCCTTTCTTTTTTTCTTGTTCGTTTTGGTTGGTTTTGAGGCAGGGTCTCCCTGTAGCCCCATTAGGCCTGGAATTCCTTATGTAAACCAGGCTGTTCTGGATTCACAGAGATCCACTTACCTCTGCCTACCAGGCTCATGCACCACCAAGCCTTGCTCTCATTTCTCTTATTTTTTAAATAATAAATAAAATATTTATTATTTTAAAATTTTTATTGAGCTTTTGTACATTTCATACAACAGTTCTTAATCAAATTTAGAGCCTCTCTCTCATCCATGCCCCCCCCTTGATCTTATGTATTCCACCATACATGTTAAGTCTTATCTATTCAAGCATTTGTACAAAGATGTCCCTCACAGAAAATTCATCAACTGGAGGCTAATCATCCTATTTAGAGATCAGAAGCAAGTGCTATTCTCCCTCAACCAGTAGTAATCAGTCCCTGATAGTTCCCAGACTATGGCCAACCTGCCACCCATTTCCCTTGCTCCACTCTGGGGCCTTGTCTGATTGAGTTAGCGTAGGTCCTGTGCTTGGTATCACCACTGCTGCAATTTCACATGTGCAAGCTTCCAGTGTTCTGAAAGCATCTGCTTCTCTATTCATAAACCAACCCTGGTTATTATAATCTTTCTACCCCCTCTTCTGCAATGGTCCCGGAGGCATGGATGGGTGAGGTTTAATCAAGGAGGCCTATTTTAGGTCACATACTCTACAGTTTCTTATTCTTTAAAACTTGGCCAGTTGGTTTAAATTTGATTAAAAACTGTCATATGAAATATACAAAAGACCAGTAAAAAGAAATAAAAAAAAACAGAAACAAAAACAAAAAAATTAGAAAAAATTGTTTTATATCTGAGTAACATCTTAATCTCATCTGTTAGGAATATATTTGGTATAAAATAGATTTTTTCATTTCCCCTACATTTGAAATTAAACACTGTGTACACTGTATGCACACATATGTACATATTAGCTAAGTATAATGAATATATATTTAGAGCACTTTCAAAGCTAAACTTTATTTTCATAAATCCCCTTCTCGCTTCCTTTTATATTCTCAACCTGCTGTACTTTTTCTCCCTTCCTCACCTCAGTAGTAACAGAACCATTATCTGATCTACCTTGGCAGGCAATGAGCTTGAACCAAGGTTTTATGTCTACATACTAAAAAGTGAAGTAAAGCAAAATGAAAAGAATGAGCAAGTTGGAAATGGGAAACATTATTTGGAGATTTTCAAGACTCATGTTACTATGGAGTAGAAACCTCAGAGACTAGATGCTCTACAATGACTGGTATATTCAATGACTACCAGTAACTTTCTGACTTCATCTTCTGTTTCTCCTGGTTAATTCTGTTCACACTACTTTTGCTTTCTCTTTGTTCCTTAAACTTGTTTACTCTGTCCTACTCATAGGAAAGGTGGGTCTTTGTATGTGACTTGTTTTGATACAAAACACTATCCTTTAAGATAAACATTTGTCTTATTCAGTTCTTTCAGGTCTTTACTCAAAAGTCAGCAGATCTACCAGGCTATCTGAGAATTGTACATAGTACCACCCAATTCAAGTACCATCTCAATTCTCAAGCTCCGCTGTTTTAATTTCCACAATGTTCACTGCAATAAAAAACATGTATTTATGTTTTGTTGCTAGGCTCTTTTGCCTCACTAGAGAAACTGGCTCTGTTTCACATCATACTGTAGTCAAATGACTTTCTGGAACACAGTAGGTATTTAATAATTGGTAAGAAAATGATTATGGAGGTGACACCAAAGAAATGCTTCTGAGCTTTAGAAAGAGTTATGTGATCATTTTTTTAAAAAAAGGCTTAAGATTTATCTGCAAAGATACATAATTAAAAATGTTTTTTTTCATGTATCTTATAGTTTATTTTAATTGTACAGTTCAGTGATTTTTTTAAAAATTATTTAATA
>NW_008354017.1:411845-412265 GCF_000622305.1 Nannospalax galili | reverse complement strand
AGAAAGAGGCTGGCAGGTGTTGCAGGACCAGGGAAGTAGAGGGAGATGAGGGCAGGGCCAGGACCAGAAGCGGTGGTCCTGGAGCCCAAGAAAAGGACTTAGTTGCTCTGGGTGAGAAGGATCAGGAAGCAGTATTGGTTCCCCAGGTGTCTGGGGCCCCGATACTAGGAATGGCGCCGGGCCCAAACTAGGAGTATAGAACGGCGGGAGGGACGGAAGGGTGAATGTGGCTTAGGGAGTCCCAGTGTGGAGAGCTGCGCTATAGACTTACCCCAAGAGGCCTGAGGATAGTAGTGCAGGCTAGGAGAGTTAGCCAGTGGTGCAGTTCGAGGGAAACAGAGAGAGAAGAGGGCGGGGCCAGGACCAGAAGTGGTGCTTCTGGAGCCCAAGAAACGGACTGGGTTGCTCTGGGTGAGAAGG
>NW_008354017.1:386428-411678 GCF_000622305.1 Nannospalax galili | reverse complement strand
CAGGAAGCAGTATTGGTTCCCCAGGTGTCTGGGGCCCCAAGACTAGGAATGGCACAGGGCTCAAACTAGGAGTATAGAACGGCAAGGGTGGGGGATGGAAGGGTGAATGTCGCTTAGGGAGTCCCGGCGCAGAGAGCTGCGCTGTATCAATTAAAAATATTTTTGTGAAATTAATTTCATCAAGAATAAAAGAGAATAAAGATTTAAGAGAAAAAATATCACATAAAACAAAGCAAGATTTTGTTTATAGACTATTTATCTGCTACAGCAAACAATGAAGATTTGGTTGTTTACTTGAACAAACTAGAACTCAAATATTACTTGGGAATAAAACATGCTGGAACATGAAAGCATAAAAAGATGAGGAATTCTGAAAATTCTAAGTGAAAAAAAGACATGATAAATGAGCTAAGAAAGGGAGGAGAGAGGCTTTTTAAGGCTAAGAGTAAATATCAATCACTAGAAATGGAGCTTTGAAATAGCAATGAAATTATTGGTAGGATATTGAAGGAGTGAAGACAGGCCTAGGATGCTTGATTAATTTCTCATATGATTTAAATAAAACAAATACTACAAGAAATGGAAGTTAAAGCTGTATACAGCACATCTTGTTGACATCACATCTGTTTGCATTAAAAAAGAGATTTTGAACTGGATAAAGAACATATGCACCTAAACATGAAGTAAGTAATATGTTTACTGTGATTTCTCTATAATGATAGTTTCATTAGAAATGTTTTATTTTGTGTTGTGAGGATAAAATATTGAGATAAATGAAATATTTTTGGTTTATTTCCTTTATTTTTTGTGTAGTTCATCCTTGAAAAATATGAGTAATGATTTTGCAAAAAGTAACTGTATCTGTAGATATAGTTATGAGTAATGTTGCATAAATAAATGTTTTATAAATTACAAACTATTTTGAAACCTAATATAATATTCAAATAGTCATTGAACTATTTCCAGTTAGAAATGATTTCTTTCTTTGTCAACATAGTGCCATAAATATATACTATTTGAAATATTCCAAAAACATAGAAATAAATAGAATAAAAATTAAAATGCCCATCTTCTAGATCCCTGTAGGCAAACAATAGAGCCACTGACAGACACTGAAAAGTTCAACTTGCAAGTTGTATGTTTGATAACAAAAGCATATGTTTCCAAATATATGCTTTCAAATAAATTACTCATAAAGGCCTCAAAAGAACTTTGAGAGAATAATATGATTTTAATGTTTCAAAATATCAAATCATACCAATTTAATGCTGATTGTTATGACAATGTATATTATTAGATTATATTTATATTTTATAATATGAAACTGAAACAAATGTATTACCTAAACTAAGATATTGAAGTTGAAAGATTGTCCTATTTTACACATTGACAATTCTGAATGAAATCTAAATCCAATTTTATTATAAAAAGGCATTCTAAATGTAGGACAATTAATTTCCACTTGTAAAATACAATAGTGACACCATGTTATCTCTTACATTCACATTGTACAAATACCTTAAATAAAGCTAGAGATATAAAGAGAATGATATTGCCTCTGCATTTAAGAGAATTATACGGTAGCAGAAGGAATAATCATAAAAACTCAATCAATTGTGTTAAATTACATAAAAGGAAAAGAAAACAGAACCATCACAGCAGGCACTTCATGAGGAAGGATACCAAAAGTATTGGGAACAGATGCAGAGAGGAAGTTCACATGATATGAGAAGTATTGGAAATCTATAATAGATAAAGAATCTAGTTTTCAGGGACTCTAGCATACTCACTAATTAGGTAAGTCACTGCACCTCCAGTGACTCACACAGATACAAATACATGGTTCAGAAGTGGTAGGGGGTTAAGAAGGCATGTTATCAAACTTTATGCCAGATTTCCTAAATCATCTACAGTAGACAGTCTCAGGGCTTGCACTTGTAGGAAAATGATTAAGAGGATGAGGCAAGAGCCTCCTGAATTTGATGCCTGCTGAAACTGTGTAATCTGAAATGATCTATGAACTATAATCAATATTATCTATAATCTATATAGATATTATCAATAGCTTCATGCTTCTTCATATATTTTTATCTATACATAACTTTATTTACATTTGTATCCTTATAGCTTTCCCAGGCTTTCTTTTTAAATTTTTTTCATCTATAAATGAAAGGAAAGAAAAACTAAACAAGTGAAACTTTGCTCTCAGAGACATCACAGTTTAGATAGAGCAGAGGCAGACAAATCATATATCCAAACAAACATGTACATCAGAATATGCAGTAGCAAGAAAAGGAGGTGATCTTAATTTCAAGGGTCAGCAAAGTCTTTCTGTTGCAAATGATGCTGGAGTTCGTTATGAAAGGTAAGTACTGTATGTAACACCCACAGCTCAGGGACCATTGCGGAAAAGGGTGGAAAGATTGCAAGAGCCAGGGTTGGTCCATGAACATAGGGAAACAGAGACCTTCAGGCCACTGGAAGCTTGCACATACGAACTTGTGCCTATGGTGGAATGAACCACAAGACCCATGCCAACTCAATCAGACAAGGGTCCGGAGTTGGGTGAGGGAACTGGATGGTAGGGCATCCCTAGTCTGGGAACTGCTGGTGACTGATTACTACTGAGCGAGAGTAGGATATACTTACTTACTCTCTCACATACATGTAGGCAATACACTTACAATCTCTAGATAGGCTGACTAGACTCCAGTGGATGAATTTGCAACCAGGGACATCTGGGTACAAATGCTTGACTGGATGAGACTTAACATATATGATGGAATGCATGAGGTTCTGGGGCAGGGTGTGTGTGGATGGGATGTGGGGGTCTAAATTTGATTAAGAACTGTTTATGGAATTTACAAAAACTTAATAAAGAATTTAAACAAAAAAACATAGGCTCTAAAATTAGTCAGCAATGGCTTTGGGTTAGTAGCTTGCACATTCTTCTTCCCCAACCACAAGGAAATAATGATCCTCTATTTGCCATGAGAGTACATTGACTTTTATATGAACTAATATATGTAAAACCCTTGTTACCATTATATGCAGTTTTGCAGAAGAATCAAGGAAATTATTTCTCAGTGAGACTAAAATTTTGTTGTCTCATTTCATCAAGACTTCATGTACTTTTATCTTAAATCAGTTATAAAATCCACAGAGAATAAAATTTTCTATTTATTTTCATTACCTTGGTCTGGAAAGATGACTCAGCAGTTAAGAGCATTGGCTGCTCTTACAGAGGACCCAGGTTCAATTTCCAGCACCCATATGGTTGCTAACAGCCATCTTAACTCCAGTTTCAGGGGATCCAACACTGCCTTCTGACCCCCATGGGCATTGCACAACACGAGTACATTTACATACATGCAGGCAATACACATATACACATAAAATAAGAATAAATAGTGATAAACAAGAATGCTTTATTGTTCATTACTTGACCTCAGAATTTATAGCATACTTTTCTTAGTGTAGATGTTACATAAAAGTTCATTAATGATTAAAATAAAATACTGAGACATGTAAGTTGTTATTTTCAATATTTTAACGTATATGAAAATAAGATGTTGGTTTTGTTTCATACCACCTTTTTCTAAACTATAATCATTTTACAATTTCTTGGGGAGGATTGGGGTTTGTGCTGTTCTGCATTTGCAATGTCATTGTTGATAGCTAGATGCCATGTGCTATTATATGGTAAATACAAAGATAAATTTAACTACTTAATGAGAAAACAACAGGATAGAGTTTTAAAAAGAGGCCAATTCACAGTCGATGGAGAGGACAGAGAGGATCTTCTGCCTAGAACTCCTCAGTCAGTAACTAAAGCATTACAGTTTTCCTTAAATTATTATACTGGAGGTTGTGAACATCAATTTGATAAAATTTAACTATGTACCAGTTGCTTCTTTCTACCTAAAGCAAGGTTTTGGTAGGCCACTCTCTAAATTACATAAGGTATAAAAAAAAAAAAGATTTTTAACTGTCTTGTGTTTTCTATAAAGTTTACCTGGGAACTTATAAAGCACAGTGTGTACACAGGAAACACTAACTTATTATGGTATCTTATGTGTGTAATTTAGATCTCATGTTCTTTGAATAAGATGATGCTGCACAGTACTCTCTTCTGAATCAGACAGCTACCATCTTCCTGATTTCAGGTGTGCCCACTAGCAAAAGATCATCACAACTGGGCTTGTTGACTATTGTATTCTTTCATTGAAGGAGGGGAAACAAGGGTCCTGGACCCTCACCTCAGTATCCAGCCACTCTTCCCAGACAACTGTATGTAATTTGGCTCTAATCGCACATAGTCTCCTGGATTTGGCGAACACTAAAGTATATAATCTGGGAAAGGCTAGGAAGAGAAGGCTTCATCCATGCTGGGTAAAGGCTTTCCAGTTTGCATACCCCCAGATCACTCATACACCTCAGCAACCCCTCAGTCATCTCTGTAAGTATGGTCAGTAAATTCATTGATTGCCCAGGAAAACTTTAATGTAATCAAACATTGGCTTGACACTAGAACCTTAGAAGGAGGTAAACCCTTGATTAGTATCCCCAGGAAGAGAATTCTCAAAACAGATGCACAATTTATTTGTTAATGCTATTGTGTCTCATGGTTATTAAGAAAGAGAATGGAATGGTAAAAGATGTTAGAAGGATATGGAAATGAAAATATTTCATTAAGAAAGTTTATGTATGAAGATTATGATGGCTGGAAGCTGAGAAAGCCTCAGGAAGTGATGAAGTCTGTGTAGGTTTGTTACAATACATCAAGGATAAGACAAAGATAATATACACATAATCTTAAAGTTTCTAAGGTCATAGTTTAGTCAAGCAGTTTAAAGAACAAAATATATGTCTAGTCAAGATTTACTTAAGAATGTTTGTTTTTTGCCCAAGCTTTATCTATATAGCACATGGTAAGAGAATGTACCAGACTGGTGTAACTAACTAACCTTCTTGGGTGTTTAACAGCCATACTTTGAGGCCTATACTAATCTGGTAAGAAGGACTTAAAGGACAATTTTTGCTCCTTGCCCTCTAAGGTCGACAAAGATCCAGGAGACTGTGGAGCATCTCTCAAAATATCCTGTAGCTATGGTGAGTCACCTGTCCTCTTGTTCAGGGAGGACATGAAGACCTCACCAGATGGACTTGAACCAGTGTCTAGTCTACAAAGAGGAGGGTCAACACAGAGGAAACATTTCCTCCATACTTCCAAGTGAAGCCAGCTGTGGCCAAGAAGGACCTTTGACTTATTTTCACATAGCTGAAATTGATAAAAGAAAGAAGCCAGGGGCTCCTCCAAAGCCCTTGTGACCCCCGAGGAACAGATCCTCAAAAGACCTTGAGAGTTAAAGTAAACTGGTTTATTTGGGACAACTGTATGGTCTTAAACACCTAAAAGAAAGTATAACCAAAAATTAATGTGATCAGTATATTTCTTTAAGAGTTCAAGGGATGACACTTCCCAGACATTAGACTTAAGTTCTTATAAGATGTTATTTAAATAATTATCTCTCATTGATAATTTTGTTGTCAATAAGAAAATGCTGATCAAGTGTAAGGCTTCAAATCTTGGTCTACAATACTGCAGTGCCCACCTACACAGCTGAGGGAGACAATCCACTATTGGTCTAGCCTAAAAATGATGGCTAAATTTGTTTTCTCTCCCTATCTAGAGGCCATTTAAGAGGGAACTTATTCTAGCCACTCCAACAGCTATCAATGTGCCTGACAACAAATCCTGAGTCCATCAGTCTTGAGTCCAGCCTTAGCAGCTGTCTTAGTTTGTTCTTCATTGCTGTGACAAAACACTCTGACCAGTACCAACTTGGGGAGGAAAGGGTTTATTTGTCTTACATCTCCCAGGCCACACACAGTGCATCAGGGAGCCCAAGGTAGGAACTCAGGGCAGGAACCTGGAGGCAGGAGCTGGAGCACAGGCCATGGAGGAACACTGCTTACTGACATGCTTCCTTGGCCCCTGCTCAGCCTGCTTTCTTATGCAACACAGGCCCACCTGCCCAGGGGTGGCACCACCCATAGTGGGCTGGGCCCTCCCACATCACTCATCAAGAAGATGCCCCTCAGACATGGCCACAGGCCAGTCCAATAGAGGCAATTTCCCGATTGAGGCTCCCTCAACCCAGGTGTGTCAAGTTGACACTAAAGCTATCCAGCACAGCAGCCAAAAGAAAAATGAAGAACCAACTAGAGGGATGCTTTGGGAAGCCCTTGTCAAGAAATTCCAATGGACTTTGATTTGGATGTTTGAAATTTGTCCTGTTCTTTTTTCTGGTTCCCTGTCTAGAACTTGTAATGCTAACTGCTTTTGCCTTTACTTCTCCTTCACATCTCCTATTCACCAGTCAAGGGTTTTCTTTTCTCCCTACAGATAAGAATTTTGCAATTTGGGAGTCTTTTAGATAGACCCACTGAAGGTTAGCCCAATCGCCTCACTCTGCATTCCTGTTCATTATGGAAGAAGCCAGAATGGTCAATTTGGTAACCTCTCAGAAGGTGTTCTGATAAGAATAACAGGTAGAAATTAGCTAGAAAGTTAGGGTGAAAAGACCCCAAAGAAAAGTAGCCAGTGTGATCCTTGGCTAAAAGTCAAAATGTCCTTGGACCTCTTAGCAACATACTCTGTTCTGAAGGCCAAAAATGTCAACGAAAGTATTTGGGATTTCTTATATGATCCCTAAAAGATTTTAGGTTTACCTCTTCAGAGGGGGCAATATTAGAGTAGCAAAAACCCCCATAAGTTTAACTGGTCCTGACAATAAAATGTCTTTCAGAGGACCCTCTTTTCTAGTCTCACTGGTCAATTACCTGGTGATAGAACCACTCCTTGGAAGGCAGGTTCACCTTAAGTTATGCTAAATAGTTGGGTGGAATACCTGGTGGGTTAATGAAGGAGTGAATTTTTCCTGCCTGGAACTAGAGCAGCTCTCCACAGAACTTCCGGACCAGCCACAGTCCTGTAGGTCTCTGTAAGTCTTCCAGCTTTCCTGAATTGTTCAGGAAAGCGTAATTTCTCCTTTTCTTCTTCATGCCTTTCTTATTAAACATGCTTTATTTAGGGCTTTGGGCTGCCCCTAGCATCTTGTACTTCACTTTTTCTCTAAAGCTTCCTTCTCACAGCCAAGTGGCTGTGAGTCAGCCATGTGTCTGACCTCCCACACAGGCTCTAAACCTGCCTGGCTCCATGGCTTTCTTTCCTTCTTCCCACCATTCATCTTCTCAAGGCAGCTGCCAAGATTACCAGCTCACCTGTCCTGAGGATTTTTCCTCAAGATTCTAATAATATTTAAAAGCTTCGCAAAAAAAAAAAATCTGGAATCCAAAGGAAGAGCCTGAGATCTCTTTTCTTCTGGCCTCCACAAGTTGTTGAATGATTTTAGCTTAGCATAAGTTTGTCCTTCTTACATTGAGGTTTATGTTGGTATGAGAAATAAAAATTACATACTAGAATTTCATATTAAAAAGGAGAAAAACGAATAACATCTTTGGACTTTTGGCTACAAATATGAGCATGGAGCTACACTTTATGAACTCCGCAACCTTCACATGGCTCCTGGGTACACTGACTAGCCTCTGTTAAACAGTCCAGATGGGACAGATGCACGAATCCCACTGGGCTCATCTTTATCCGGGAGGAAGTCGCAGAGTTTTCTGGCCAGAACTGGGTGAAAAAGATCACTCAGTCATACATCACACATCACTTGAAGTCCGGAAGCAATTACAAATTGCTTGTCTTGTTTATTTATATTTTATATTTTATGACAACACCCATTGTGAAATGCAACAGGGCAGATGTGTTATGAAAACTAAAAATTCTAAGAGCCAGAAGTCATTGTCATTGATATTAATATATCAATTATGAAAAACTTTTCTAAACAGATGTTCCTTGTTTTTTGTGCAGACCAGAATTGTCAGGTCAACAGGAAAGAGAGATAAAGAGATGAGAGAGATAGAGAGATGAGAGAGAGAGAGAGAAATAAAATAAAATGATGCAATAGACTAAAGGCCTTGGGACTCTTGCAAGAAGACCCTTGTTGATTTTTCCTTTGGTGACTGTGTACAGATATATCTCTAAACTACCAAAGGAACATGCCATATTGAAGTTTATAGGCTATATTTGAACTCCCTCATTGAACAATTGCATACATGCTTTGAAGCCACCAAAGTTTAGCTGGAAAAAAAATCTAGCCCCAAAACATTCCAATACTCATACTAACATGCTGTGCCCATAAGGTACATATACTTTGTGTACACTTCACCATTTCTTGGAGCTAAGGATAATAGTATTGTGGTAATGTGGTTGCTATCATTTTGTATTGATTGGTTAATACAATTGAAAACCCTACAGTTTTGCTACATGTCACTTGTCCTACATGGAATGTCTATGAGAAAATTTAAACATGAATTGTAAGAACCATGATCACACTGCATTGATAAATTATTTTTTATACATGAATCTTCCAAGAATACTACAATTTTCAATTAATGTGTATCATTTTTCATATGAATTCAACCTGGAAAATTCAACCAGTCACCTTTGCCTCTGGTCTTTCTTACTCTTTTTCTTTGTCTCTCATATACATGTAAGTCTCATGCATTTTAACCCTGAATTATTTGGGTTTAATATCAAATAAAATAGCTAAATATCATGTGAAAGCACAGGAAATCAAACTCAGTGATAAGCTTCAGATTTTTTGGTAATCTTTCTAAATATGAAGTATGAATGAAACTAACATTCAATATACAATCTTATTTTAAGTAATAAATCATAATTTTCTTTACAACTGAAGCCTTTTGTTCTGAAAATAAACACAAGATATTAAAGTCACCCATATATAGGAATAGTGCACATTGAGGTTAGTCACTGAGGCCAACAATAGAGCCTGTATTAGGGTTTCTTTTTTTGTTGGTTTTTGTTTTTGTTTTGGTTTTCATTTTTCGACAGGGTCTCCTAGTCACGATGTGGACCAGGCTGGACTGGATCTCTCAGAGATCCACCTGCCTCTGCTTCCTGAGGGCTCTGATTAAAGATGTGCACCACCACATCCAGGTATACATTTTCATTTTTAACAATTGACTCGAAAACAAATAATTCACGTGGACAATTCCTGTTACACTAGCAACGATAACACAAGAAAGGTTAGTTCTCTGAAAAATGTCAATACGTGTAAGTAGCATAACTGTAAATTCCTCTATCATACTGACAAATACAGGTGAATCATTTGCACATGATTTGTGTAAGAATACAATGCTAGAAGCTTCATGGCTTTTCTTACACATCAAATATTGGCAAAAATTCATTATCCTGCATTTACTGTCTCAGATTCTAGCAACAACAGTCTTAAATCAGGCTGCTCTTTCTCACCAAACACAGTTCATCCAAAGCCAAAGCACGCAATGTGTGTAGACAAGGCTATCAGACACCATGACTTAACCAACAATGGTCTGATCCGGGTATAGGAAGCAGTGGGCTTCACTGTTCACCCTGTTTCAAGCCCGTCCCCTCTTCTCACATGTGATCTTGAGCTCACAGAGTCAATTTACCTCCAACATCAGTTTAATTGTTTATTTTTTATGTTGTTTTTATATATTGTGTATAGTATATGTAGAATTTGTGCCTGTATTTTAAGGAAACTTTAAAAAGTTGTAGCTCTGAATGAAAATCTAAAAGACAATATTAAAATACCCCAAATGGAGATTCTGAACATAGACTAAACAGCATTTCTTTAATACCCAATGAATTTATGAGTAGAAATAAAATAGAATTGCCATAATCTTTGAACATAAGCATTCTGATAAAGTACATACAATACTTGAAGAAATAAATTGATTTTACCCAAACATCCTACAAGACAGTTTGACTTTTATTTGAGGACCAAAAACCATTTTATAATTTTTTAAAATTATTTATTTTTATTTTATGTGTATGGCTGTTATGCCTGCATGTGTATAAGTGCCTGCAGAGGACATAAGAGACATCAGATCCCCTGGAACTGGAGTTTGGATGGTTGGTAGTCACTATGTGGGTGCTGGGATCCTTACTGAGTCTTCTGCAAGAACAGCCAGTGCTCTTACCTAACTGCTGAACCATCTCCTCTAGCTCCTCAATAAAACATTTTTTTTAATAGTGTGAGATCAGTTCCAGGGAAAACTCTCCAGTTTACAGAGAGTTTTCATAGTCTCTTTGAAACTCTTAGAAATATAGGTGCTTGATGTCCATTTCAAATATCCTTATTTGGAATTTGGAAGTAGTAATGAGAAAGTGAATATAACTTAGATGACCATATTAGTCATTCTACATGAAGATTCAATATAAATAGATTAAATGGGAAAAATTTGGGGAATATGATGCCTTTTATATTTCGGTCTTCTAAAGATTTGTTAACTAATATAATATAAACTGTAAGTTGGCAAAGATACATCTACCACATTCATTGTGAAGTGACTAAGACTGTCCATCTACTGGCTTCCTCCGTTTGCTAAGCCAGTGCCTGTTCTGTCTTTGGATTGTAAACCCCTAGGGAGTGAGGCCAGCCAGAGCACAGATTTGTGGCTCAACCTCTTCTCCTGTTCTTCATTACTCTTATGCTGCTGGTTACTGTCAAACAGTGCTGGAGAGAAGTCAGACCCTATAGACATTGAACAGTGTCTACCAGGTGAAGAGGGGAGGCAGGGAGCAGACATAGGAAGGCTTCTCAAGAGAGTGCCCCATCGTTGGCTATTTAATGAAGCATGCACTTTCACAGAAGTTATCAGAAAATTCACAAAATGACTTGTTCACTGACAGATGAATCAGAGAAATAAGGGTAGAGATAAGAAAACTGGAATGTCTTCATGCTCTGCCACCTCCCATATATGACACTTCTTAAAGTTCTGACGTTTTTTGTATTTATCTTTAAAAGCTGAATAAAATTATTGTGTCCAGTTACAGATCCGAGTTTTGGGTGGTTATAAACAAGTAATAGCCTATTCTAAGCTTAAAAGTATCCAAACTAAATTTTTTCCTCTTTAAAAAATGTCTGATTTTATTTTTCCTAGTATGTTTAAATGAACATAAATTCTATGCTATGGATAATACTTGTTATCAGTATCACAGAAATTAATTAGCAAAGTTTACAAAATACTTTCTCCTTATTTTCTATGTTTCTATTGTAACTCTTCAGACAGTCAAAAATCTCATCTCTGAGCATGAGTATGTGGCAAAAACTCCAAAGACTTGAACCAAAGAACTATGAAAACTGGTAAACAAATTCAGCACATTTAAAGATATTTTAAAAATCAGCTTGTTTTTACATACCTAACTGGATACTCTCCAGCCCAGAAAACCAACTTGTGGATTTAAGGAATCTTCAAAACACCTGTGAAATTCTTCAAACTGTCAAAAGTAACTCTAAAATCCACATGGAAACAACAATGTCCCATGCAACCAAAGCAACCTTGCACTGACCCAGGGAAGGCAGAAATTAATCCACGTATCTATAGTTAACACTCTTTAACATAGCTGTAAAAATTATATACATTAGTTGGGGCTAGAGACATGGCTCAGTGGTTAAGAGCACTGGCTGCTCTTGCAGAAGACCCAAGTTTGATTCCCAGCACCCACATGATGGCTAATAACCATCCATAACTTTGAGTCCAGGGGATCCAATGCCTTCTTCTGACCTCTTTGGATGTTGCATGGCATGGGTGCACTTACACACATGCAGGCAACACACTCCCTCACGGAACATAAAAATAATAGATAAAAATACTAAAAAATACATCATAGGGGGCTGGAGAGATGGCTCAGTCATTAAAAACAGTGGCTGTTCTTGCAGAAGACCTGGGTTCGAATCCCAGCACCCACATGGCAGGTAACAACTGTCTATAACTCCAGTTCCAGGGAATCCAACAGCCTCTTCTGTCCTCTATGGGCACTGCACAACACAGGTACACTTACCTACATGCAGGCAATATATGCATACACATAAAATTAATTAATTAATTAATTATAAATAAATAAAATATTTTAAAAATAAAGCATAAATTTTTTAAATTAAAAAATACATCATAGAAAGTATGTACTGTTCTTAACTGATGCTGGGGAATCTGATATTCAAAAGCAAACAATCCCTATCATGTCATAAAAACATCAACTCAAATGGATGAAAAATCTGAAGTTAAGCTCTGAAATGACTATGAGAAAACAAGGGAAGTTCTGTAAGTCACTCTATAAGCAATAGTTTGGGGGATAGCACCTCGGAAGCATAGGCAAGGGATGTGACTACCTTGGCTTATGGCTATTTGCATCAAGAAATCAATACAGAATAATAAATCAAAAACCACAGGACAGAATTAGTAAATTGGAAGGAAGGAAAATTTATACTTATAAAGAGATTAAAGACAACATGAAACACATAAAAGTTTATAGAAGAAAGGAGGACGCTACACTGAAAATTTCTCTCCAGTGTTTCCATGGAACTCAAAAGGAGAGAAAAGCAAAACAATGGAACAAGAACAGTATTGAAGCACACTGGCTAAAAGTGTTAGAAAGCAATTAAATTTACAAACTGATAGATGTAAAAACATATAAACTATAACAGAATAAATAAAAATAAAGCCAAAGCCATACACAACCACAACAAATAAAATCATTCAAGGGCAAAGATTTTTTTTAAAAAAATGATGAAAATTCATCCCAGTATGTGATTTTGTGGATATCGACAAATTAATTTCATTCTTAAATGTAACTGCCAATTTGAATGAAAGGAGAATTGCTTAGACAAAAATGAAGAACAAAGTTGGAGAATTGACTTTTCAAAAAAGTAAAAATTTATACACAGTCTGAAAAGTTAAGGCACCATTGTCATTGACATACAGATGAACAAATGCATCAAATAAGTTAAACAGAATTCACAGACACTTCCATGTAGTCACCTGATTTATAACTGTTGTGGCAATGCAGTTCAGTGGGCAGATAGGCGGACTTCTCAATCACCATGTGACTTAGAAAGATCTTAAAATCACATCACAAACAATAGGAAGGAGTCAATTCTGGATTGTCAGACAAATGGTGAAGCTTTTAGGGGTAAACACTGGCCACTTGATTTGACGGAGCAGGAGACTGGAGACCATTCCTCTTTATGAACTGTGCATGGCAGCACACACACATTGGCTTTTTATGAACACCCAGGTATAACACAGGCAAATTGGGCTATGTATATAACTTTGTAGTTTGATAAATAAGTGAAAATATTTCATGTCTGAGGAGAAAATGTTGAACAGACTAATGTATATAAGGTACAATTGTGTGTTATTCAGGTATATGATCTGTTCATTTAATTTTGACTCTGCGGAAACATAGTCAACAAGATAATGCTAGCTTGTATGAAGTACCAGAATAGAAGTCAGTGAGGAAGGGGAAATTCAGAGCAGCAAACAACACAGCGACGAAGGCAGAGTTAAAAATGTGCACGTGCATGGTATCCACAAAGAATGAAAAATTCTTTTTGTAAATAGTTTCACCATGGTGTGCGTTTGTAAATAATATTTCAATACTGTTTAAGCCAGTCAATTTCTAGAATCTTATTCTGAAATAACAGTTTCTGCATAAGAAGAAAATGAGGACTTGCACAATCATTAACATGTTGCCATGGTAAACTTTCATTTTATTTTCCTGTGTTGAACACAGATGTGGCTGCCTTAGTGTGCAATATCTGACTTGCCTCCACAAAATGAAAGATCGAGTTGGCATATTTTTCTACTCAGCATTTCAAAACAATCTATTCACATAAAAATCATTAGTGAGCAATCAAAGATTTTGAGGGGAAAGAGGATTTACTTCAAACCTGGAACTGCAAACTACTTGAAATAATTTAATTAGAAATGCCTACTTATTTCTAAATCCCTCTCCAGAAAAACTTCCAACCAGGATTTTCCTCACACTCTCTCTCAAAAGTCCACTCCACTAATGAATCACATTCTCCTATGTTCCTGGAAAAGGGGAAGCATAATCCAGAATTCTTAGGAAAGCAACAGTTTCAGTCAGGCACTCAGCGCGTTCCATCTTCACCAATCTGTGTAAAAATCACTTTCTCTATCACTGATATATTTCCTACAGAAAAAATGTCTCTTCCCTTATTTTAATAAAATATCTATAGATATAATAACATTATTATATCACACCTGTAAAATATATTATATCTAGATTTTTTTCAATGGGAAAGCAGCACCTAAGATTTAACTGTGACTTCCAGGTCAACACTGACTCTTGGTTTAAGCTCTGCTCCTAAATGAGAGATTGAGGACTCCCCTGCACACCCTCTTGGAAAGTGTTTCCTATGCCTGGCAGATGGCAGACCTGGAGAGAATCTTCACTTGACACTAGACTTGTTTCTTTGTACTCAGACAAAGTTCCTTAACTTAGCAGAGGCAGAATTTGAACTCACGGAAAATGAAATTATTTCCAGTACTAATCAGTAACATCAAAGGTCACAAGTGCTCAGCTCTTAAGTTCCCTCTTGTAGGAGGTGACACTTCAATTACCATCATGACTTGTCATTGAGGAACCATGTGAAGAATATACTGTCTTCTCACTTTCATCATTTTGACTCAACCAAAAATAAGTTAAATATTTCACCTCAATTCATAAACCCCAGATAAATTCTTAAACAATAATGCAGATGTTTCTTCCTTGGAAGAAAGAGGGAATCTTCTGTTCTCACCACACTTGGTCTTAAGGGAAGATTTAACATGTGTCCAAATTCAACCGTAAGGAAAGACTGAAAGCATCAGAGAGAATCATGTGGATTTCACTAAAAATTTGTTCAGAGAGAGAAGAGGAGGCAGGCACTTAGCACCACACTATAAGTCAGTATTTAAAATTCCCTGTAGGCATTGCTGGTCCTTAAACTGTTAAGCCATCAAACCATTTCATTTTCCCTTTGATTTCTCCACCACTTCCTCATATTACATTTATATGACATTAGATTTGTCACCTTTTACTAACAGCAGCTCCATGTATGTGGCTATAGGCCTGTTTAGAACTTTTGGGTTCTGGTTTCTTTTCATAAACATCAATGCACTCAAGACAGTTGGACTTCTCCAGGCCCCTGGGAACTGCTACTGACTTCAGGGTCTCCAAATGCTTCAGATTATCATATAAGTGTTTAAATTCTGAATCGTATTTCTTGTGTAAGTTATTATATATTTTGGAAGGGACCAAAGCATAGTGAGTTGTATGAATTCCACAAGCACATTACAAATGCAAACTTTATAGAGATTGGCATAAGACATATATACAGTAGAGCCATAAACAATTTCACATAAACGGACATGTTAAAACTAAAAGCCAAAACAAAGATCACATACAAAATTAGAAATATATATTTAAATGCTTATAATCATCCTTAAAAATGTGAAATTCATTTAAGTAAGGCTGTGTAAGGGTACCTTTTTGTTAAAGTAGGTTAAATATTTGTGTTAAAAAACGTTACCACAAGGAGAGGCATGGATGAATCATTACAATTTTTACCAATTTCCTCTTATATTATTTTCTATAGAATATATAGCATTACAATCACTTTAGTAAGTTAGGTACTAGAAATTAAAACTCCATGAATGCTTATAGCATCTAATTCCTATATGTAATGATATTTATCATAGCATGAACATTTTTCTTACATCTGTCAGATGACCAAAAGTTGGTTTTGCTGTTTGGATCATAAGTTCCTTGGTCACAGGGTCTAATCCTACAGAAAAATAAAATAAATATTAATAACAGCATCAAAAAATTAATAAAAATGCAGAAAACGTGTCAATTTTACATTTATTGCTATGTTAAAATACAATATGTCAAAATTAGGTCCACCCTAAGAATAAAATTGATTTATCAGTACTTCTTCATAATTCACATAATTCACATAAAGAACTACATCATCCCTCAGAATTATAGCATATATGAATTAGTCTAACTGACACAGTTTGCAACCTCATAATCAAAAATTGGAAATTCTTGGGGCTGGACAGATGGCTCAGAAGCTAATAACACTGGCTGTTCTTGCAAAGGACCCAGGTTTGATTTCCAGCATCTACAATGTGACAAAAACTGTCCAGCACTCCAATTACTGGGGATCAAACTTTGTCTTCTGACCTCCATGGGCATTACACAGTATGGGTGTACTTACACGCATGCAGGCAATACACTTATACACATGGGTGTACTTACACGCATGTAGGCAATACACATACACATAAAATTAAAATTGAATAATATTTTTAAACATAGGAAATTCTTTAACATTTAGCAGATGACAAACATTACTGCTTTCCTACTCTTGGCAAAGTTATTTCCATGACAGCATACAAATACAATTTATTTAATTTTTTAAAAATTTTATTACAAAATTAGAAAATGTATAGCAATATAAAAATGTTACCAAGAACCAAGAACCATTGTTTATAATAATGTAATTATCATGTTAGGATCATCCAACAAATCAGAATTGTCCATTTGGGACAATAATTGTTATTGTGCTTCCATTTTGATTATATTGACCAATAGTATAGTGGGAACTGGTCATGTCCAAATACTGTTTTCAAGAATTTCATGCTCCTAAGATATAGGCATGTGACCCAGATTCATCTTTCAAGTGTGTGATTGTTTCAGAGTAAAAGAAATAATTTATAATTCTGTTTGGACAACCGAGTAGAAAATATTACCCCTATTTATTCTATGGACCTTAGAAGGAAGTACGCCAATGATAGTTGTGAAAGTCCAGACTCTAGTATGTAAAAAAAAAAAATCCAGGATGGCCAAATGTCCTTTATAGTTCAGACTTAAAGTAATGCATGCAGAAGGCATGAAAAAAACAAAGCTAAACTAAGATAGTGGGCTAGAAGCTGTCTCTGTGCATCCTGAGGACACCAAGAGTCTGTTTTTAAAGAAAAGGGCATCTATTCTGAACACAGAAAGAGTAAGAGCTTCAGAAACTCACAAAGTAACAGAATAACTGAAAAGTGGGAAGGAAAAAATGGGGCAAATACAAGTGTCAGTTAGAATCCCAAGTAAACATGACCAGAAAAGAACTTCCTCATGAATTTTTACATTGAAGATATCCAAAAATAAAACCAAGAAATAATACCAAAAGCTCAAACTGTAAAATGCTGACTTACCTACAATGGCAGAAAGAACAATGTCAGATACCTAATCATAATACCTAAATTCAAATTATATTATGGAGCCATAGTGACAAAAACATTATGAGACTGGTACAGAGAACTACAGACTAATAAAATAGAGAACCCACAAATAAATCCGAAGCTGTAGTGATCTAATTTTGACATGACAGTCAAATACATATATTGGAGAAAAAACAGCCCCTTTAACGAGTGGTGAGAAAACTGGATTCACATGTAGTGAGAAGGAAGACAATGGGTCAAATGGGTCAAAGGCCTTAATATAGACCTGAAACGTTGAAACAGCTACAAGAAAATATAGGGACTACATTTCCAGATACAGAATAGACAAGGAGTTTCTGAAAAGGACTCCAATAGCACAGGAAGAAACCTCAGAAAGTAAAATATGAGATTCTAAAATTAAACAGCTTGAAAGAAAATAATCATGAGAACCAAGAAACAGTCTATAGAATGGGAAAAGTTCTAACCAACTACACATTGGCCATGGGATTAATATCTAGAATATGAATAACTGTAAAGACAAACACAAAGAACAAAACATCCAATCAATAAACATGCTAATGAAATGAATAGACTGTTCTTAATAAGTAACAAATGCAGGGCCAGAGAGATGGCTCAATGGTTAAGAGGACTTCCTTCTTTTGCAGAGGATACACATTTGCTTCCAAGCACCCATAGGGTGGAACATGGTACAAAAACACGTATAATTTCAGTTCTAGGAGATTCGGCTCTTTCTTCTGACTCCACCAGAACCTGCATTCATGTGGTGCATATGCATACATACAAGCAGGCACATACATTATCTACAATGGAACTCCTACACGTAAGCCTCAGGGGGCAGTGGGGAACAAGGGGAAGAAAGGCTGTAAGAGCAAGAGGAATAGGATGACTGCTGCCAGGCAATGCATTCTAGACATGATCAGGAATCTGCATTCACAAAATCTTCACACTAGAGTAGCCTAACAAGACAGGTATAATGACACTAGTTGGCATTCCAAGGTAGATAGGGGAAATGACACACAGGGTTCGACCTCTAGATGAAGAGCTACAGATTATCAGTTCATGCTGAGGGAAGATGAATCAGTTTTCTTCAGGGATGAGCTATGTGGGAAGTTATGTAATCTCGAGTGATTGGCACTAAACATATGCACACTTAAGCACCACTGACCAGTGAATGAGCTCTGTGCTATATATATGGAGAGAGGGAGAGAGGGAGAGAGGGAGAGAGGGAGAGAGGGAGGGAGGGAGAGAGAGAGAGAAAGAGAGAGAAAGAGAGAAAGAGAGAGAGAAAGAGAGGGAGGGAGGGAGAAGAAGGGGACAAGAAACTGAAGAACTGAAGGGTGTAGGGGTGGAACGGGCAGATTTAAAGGAGGAAGTCAGAGGGCTGGAAATGATGCAAAGATAATTCTCAGGTTTGAGAGTCTCAAAAAATAGAATAAAGATTTTAAAAGAACAAGAAAAGACAAGTATGTAAATAAATCTTTTAAAAGCTCAAGTGGTTAATATTTGACCAAGTTTTCTACAACCTCAGATGCAAGAGAAATACAAGTTAAAACCACTTGAAATTCCTTCTCACCTCAGTCAAAAATGCATCATAAGGAAACAAATGACAAAACATTCTAGTGAGAATGGAGGGAGAAAGGAATCCTTACAGACTTCTAGTAAAGTCACTATGGAATTCTACATGAAAGTATTCAAAAACCTTAAATTAGAACTACCATATGACCAAGCTATACCACTCTTTGGCACAAATATGAAAGCTATATACAGAGATACTTATAAACATGTATATTGCTATAGTCTTCACAATAACTGGAGAATGGAATTAACCTACATCCACACCAACAAACAGATAAATTGACAAAAAATGTAGCATGTATACACAATGGAACTTTGTATTCAGTCATTACAAAAATGAAATTGTAACCTTTATGATAAAATAGATGGCACTCAGGTGGGTGTGGTGGTGCACGCCTTTAATCCCAGCACTTGGGAGGCAAAGGCAGGCAGATCTCTGTGAGTTCAAGGCCAGCCTGGTCTACAGAGTGAGTTCCAAGACAGCTGGGGTTACAGGGAGACTCTGTCTCAAAAAGACCAAAATAAATAAATAAATAAATAAATAAATAAATAAATAAATAAATAAATGGATAGCACTCTAAATCATCCTATCAAAAACAATAGGCCGTGGGCTGAGGACAAGGTTCATCTGGCAAAGTGCTTGCCTTACAAATTTGAAATCCTGAGTTCAGTTACGAGAACACACATGAAAAAGTCCGGTGTGGTGGTGTGTTTGTAATTGCAGAGCTGGTGCAGTGAAAATCGGCAGATCCTTGGGGCTAAATGGATAGTCAGCTTAATTTACTTGGTGAGTTCTAAGGTGGTAAGAGACATTTCAAAAAAAAAAAGCAGATAGCATTTTTAAATGATCTCCAAGATTATCCTCACATCTCAACATGCACCTGCACATTTGTGCATGTGAACCTTCATGTACCTGTGTACCTGCACACATATAAGCATGAACATGCATGCACACATACACATACTTACCCACATATATACACTTACACAGAGAATTTCAGACTTAGACAATTACTGCATCTTTTCTCTCATATTTGGAATCTAGAATTTATATGTTTACATATATGTTTATATATGTATGTCTGTGTTTGTGTCAGCTATACACATATGAGCACAAACATGCACACACACATACACATGCACACACATACAGGAAAATAATACTCAAAAAGACGATTACTACATTTATTTCACTCATATGTTAAACATACATTTAAAATTATATGTCTACATATATATGTATATATGTGTTTGTATTTGTGTGTGTAGGCCATGAAAATACAAAGGATAATAGACAGTCTTAAGATAGAGAAGTGAATGTGATACAATGCATGTGACATCAAACTAGAAGGGGGGACTTAGGGGGAGGAAGGAAACCAGCCCAAGTGAGGGAGCACATGTGAGTATAGTGATTGAGGGGGTGACTTAGTATAAAGTATAATGACAGGTGTATTAAAATAAAATTTAAAATCTATTAATTTCTATGCTTAGGAATTTTATTTAAAAAGAAATAAGACAGGCATGGTTGTGCACACCATTAATCTCAGCACTCAGTAGGCAGAGGCAGGTGGATCTCTGTAAGTTCAAGGCTAGCCTGGTCTACAGAGTGAGTTTTAGGCCAGCTGGGGATACAGGAAGACCCTGTCTCACAAAGTAAAATGAACAGATTATTGGGTAAAGAGTTGAGAGTGCTTCACGTACACCCTCTTAAAAAAGTAATACCGGAGTACCATTGCAAGTACCATTGCAATGGTTTAGAAAGAAAAGGCGTCAGGTACTGAATGAAGACAGCTGGTTTTTCAGAAGTCAAATGTTGTCTAGTTATGTTCTCTGAGTGACTGGACAGAAACTAGCCCATTAACCTCTTCAAGTATTGAAAGCTGTTTGATTTTTCACTTGAGGCTTAAAATAATCATCATATTTTATCTTTTCTTCAATATTTACTGTAGGATGAATCCAATAATTATTTTAAAGCAAAAATAACAAATTCAATCCATACTACTTGTCAGTAACCCTATAAACTAATTTTACAGTCTACATAAAAATCAATATTCATAAAATGTCATGATGCAACTCAAATTTTGAAAACTATTATTTGCTTCACAGACTTTCAAAAGCAGTCCAAACTCATTCGACCCTTGTATTGGTTACTGGTTACTATTTGCTTCTGTGAACAAATACCTGACAGGAAGCTGTTTAAGGAAGGAAAGATTTATTCTGTCTTACAGTTGAAGGGGATCATTTAATCACAGAGAGAGAAGGAGAGGGAGAGGAGCAGAGACAGGGACAGGGATGGGGAGAGAGACATGCAGCAGGTATATGTACAGAGGCATGGTGGCAGGCACAGGAAGCTGGTGGTCATATTTCGTTCCAACTCAGGAAGGACAAAGTGAACAGAAAGTAAAGTGGATCTACAAAGTCTCTAGACCCTAACCAAGCCAACTGACTCATTTCTTCTTATGAGGCTCCATTTCTTAAGATTCTATAACCTTTCCAAACAGTGCTGACAGCTGTGGATCACTTGTCTACATAGGAACACAAGGGGGCCACTTCCTGCTCAAACTACACCTGCAATCAGGAGACATTGAAACTAACTGATATGATATTGATATACAAAACAATGTTACTGGTTTTTAGGGTATTGCCTGATGGAAATTGAATATGAGATGAAATATGTGAGGAGCCAGGAGTGTTCTCTCTGTATTGGGCACAGCCTGATCCCTGTAATACTGCCAATATTTCTTCCCTTATCATTATTTGCTCACCAATCCCCTCCTCCTCTTATGTACCATTTAAAATAAGAATCCCAAATCCAAGTTTACACAATATTGTAACTCAATAAACTACCAGTTTTTTTTTAATTAAAAATGATGTTGAGGCTGGGTGTGGTGGCACACGCCTTTAACCCCAGCACTCAGGAGGCAGAGGCAGGCAGATCTCTGTGAGTTCAAGGCCAATCTGGTCTACATAGTGAGTTCTAGGACAACTGGGGCTACAGGGAGTCCCTGTCTCAAAAAAAGCAGAGAGAGAGAGAGAGAGAGAGAGAGAGAGAGAGAGAGAGAGAGAGAGAAAGAAAATGATGTTGAGTTTGCCCATGCCAATAATATTGTTAATATTAGGTTAAAAGCATAGACCTAGCCCAATTAGATCACTAACCGAGCACTCTGTTGTCTCTTAAGAATCAGAAATGAAATCTTCTGAAATAAGAATCAAGTAAAGATAATTCAGATCTGATCATGCATATTAAATCACTACATACCACCCATGATGAGGTTCATATTTTTATTGCAATCATCACAGAATTTCTATAAAATTCCATTGCTTTGCCTTTAAATTGAATATTTAATCTTCTCACAGTTTGAAAAGGATGTGTTGGCATCGCAGTAAAATGAAGCAATTAGCATTGTAAGGATTTTAGTCAAGGAATACCAAGCTTGATGAAAAGATAAAAATACTTATTTCATTGTAATTTACAGACATGGTTTCTGCTATTGCTTAGCTAACATAAGGCAAAACCAGGATTGTATAAATTTTGCCTTTGCCTTGTAGTTGTCAAGTCTGAATAGAAATATCATTTTCCATAATCAATGGTGGCATCATTATACTCAGTGTTTCTTACATGCCAACTTCACATTATTCAGATCACAATGCTGCATTTAACTATTTAAAATGAAATGATTATATCAGAGAAAGTAAATGTGTTTAAATCAAAATAAGCCCATTTCTAAAGTGACTCAGTTATTAACACATTTAAATGATCAGAACCTGAACGTTCATTCAAAAATAAAATTTTATTTGCTTCAACCTCAAGTTATTGAAAAGACAATTCAAAGCGGGAAAAACACCATTCCTGAATACCAGTTGAGTCTGACACACATACGTTCACTCCTTTTCTAACAACGTTTAACAAGCAGAGATGGGTACAGAAACACCATGTGATTCCATTTCAGTAATTATGGTGGTCATAAAAGAATTATTGTTCCCTCTCCTTTGTAGTCTCAAAAAGACCTCAGGAGGAACAGCTGAAAAGTAATGTCAGATTGATCTGCAGGATGTAATTCAAAGGGTCCTGCTGTTAGCCGATTTTCTCAAAGAAGAATGCCCTCAAGAGTTGACAGATCTTCATAAACGTGTGTATGTGCAAGTCCAGAGCTCTCTGACTGTGAAACAGACAGCACTGTGTCTGGGTTCATTCAACAAGAAAGTTAACTGAAGGTATATGAAAATGATACAGGATATTTTTCTCTTTCATTCTATATATATAGTAAAATGTACAAAATTTAAGTTACTAAACTAATTTTACATTTCTCTAATGAACTTGATAACCTATAAAATGTATAATATAAACTCTATACATAAAATATAGATTTTTCAACTTTCGGTATACTAGTGTGATTCTACAATTCTGCATATATAATTACTTACAAAATTGGACAATAATGTCCTTGCCAAGTTTGAGTGAATGAGTTACGGTGGGTAAAACTTAAAGCACACATTTTAGTCATCTATTTTATGTGAGGATTTATATAGATTTAGCATACATCTTTCTCGGGTTTGTTATAAAATTCATGAATCAAACAAAAGACATGTCAGGGGAGGGTTTTAAATTATGCCTTGAGAAAGGGTTTCCCTGTAGCTACCGCTAGGCTGGAACTCACTACGTCAACCTGACTGTCCTTGATCTCACAGAGATCCACCTGCCTCTGACTCATGAGTGCAGAAATTGAAAGCATGCATCACCATGCCCTGCTTTCAGTTGGTTTAATAAACAATTATTGCACAGTTTGTACTTTGTTTTGTGGTGATTTTCTGGTGTACGTTTTTGAGGAACTTGTTCATCTCATCCTAATATTTAAATTTATTGATATGATAAATATAATTATATATAATAGCCTCTTTGGATTTTTAAAATTCACCATCTGTAAGATTTACCTTTCTCATGTAAGGTACAAAAAAAATTTTGCTTTTTCCACATAAATTCCTCAGAGTTATGCCGGTGTCATCGTTTTTCTACAACTATCTTAAGATTTTGATGACAATTGCTGCAGTTGAATTTATTTCAAAAGTCAAATTCTTTTTTGATTACTTTTGCGACCTTATTTTATTGCTGCTCATTTACAATATTCTGAAGCAGGTGATACCTATAATTTCATTCCTTCTATTTTAATTTTTAAGCTGCATTATATTATTGATGCTCATTTGTAATATCCTGAAGCAGGTAACATGTCCATAATGTCATTCCTTCTATTTTACTATTTCTAGCTACTGTTTTATTGCTATAAATATAACATTTACTACAATCAACAAGTTTTTTTAATAACTGCTTAGATTAAATGTGAATTATTTTCTATTTCCATTGTTTTGTATTTTTAATTCATGAACTTTGGAAGAAGTTTTCTTAGTTTTAATATAATTGGACCTTTCTCATTATTTATATTTTTCTTTTCTGTATTAACTGAAGAAGACATTCTAAATGACTACAGCCCCTGAAATATTGCAAAATGTGCTCATGATACAGTATAGGGTCAGTTTTAAAACATGTAAATTTTTGTCCAAATTTTATATGCTATCGGTTTTAATTTTAATATAATTTTTGGTTCATAAAATTCAACTACTTAAGCTGTGCAATTTGGGCCAGGCCTAGTGGCACACACCTTTAATCCCAGCAGGAGGGAGGCAGATGTAGGCAGATCTCTATAAGTTTCAGGCCAGCCAGGTCTACTTAGCAGTTTCCAGATTAGATAGCGAGAATCTGCCTCAAAACAAATAATAAGCAAATAAATAAATTTGCTGTATTTTAGTTTATTTAAATATTGTACAATAATCATATGCTTCAGAACATTTGCACCCATGAGACACATGTACATATTAGCATTCTCTTCTAATTCCAATGCCTCCTACCTTAGTAAACAGTTTCTTGTGTTCCTACAGATATGGGTATTTCTGAACAATTCATATAATTGAACCCATATAATATGTAGCTTTTCCATCTGATTTTTTTCAAGTTATTGTTTAAAGATTTATGATGGAGGCTAGAAAGATGAACCAGCCATTAAGAGCACACAAGCACATGGAATAATAAAAAACAACAATCTCTTTTCCTGTGAACCACATTTTTTTTAGTTTTAATTTTTTTTAGAATTTCATGTGGCTGTTGAGAGAGGGGAGAATCAGTTTTCTCAAGGAATGAGGCTCCAGCCTCAAGTGATCAGCCCTAAACACATGTATATATGAACCCAAACCACTGATGTCAATACAATATTCATGTGTGCAAAACATTCTTGAAAAGTTTTATATTTATGTGTATTTTTGTGTTTATTGTGTATGTACATCTGTGTGATGGTACTCCCAGAGGACAGAAGAGGGCATTTGATCCCATGAAGCTGAGTTATAGGCGGTTGTGAGCTACCAAATGTAGTCACTGGGAACATGACTCCGATCCTCTGCAAGAGGAATAT
>NW_008354017.1:365984-386413 GCF_000622305.1 Nannospalax galili | reverse complement strand
AATCACTCACTTGAGTAAAATTTGGTTCTTTTGTTGGAAAATAAAATAGATAAATAGATAAACATACAGGTAATAGATAAGATAGTAGGCCCCAATATGTTGTGTGATTTAAAGTCACTTTCTTCTGTTCTGAATAGTCTTAGATTCTTTTGTTTCTTGAGAGCATTCTCAGAAACAGAAGACTTAAATTTTTATAATTTCAGGTTTATATTTTCTTTGGTTACTTGGTCTTTGTGTTTTATCCCCAGACGCTATCTCCATAGCAATGCATGAACTTTAAGATGCATGTTTCTGTGTACAAGAAGTTTTGTAGGGTTAGCTTTTATACTTAGCAATTCCATGAATTTAACTTATTTTTATATATAAGGTAGAGATCAAATTTATTTTTTTAGATTTGGGTATCTAATTTTCTCATCAGTGTTTGTTGAAATAGTCCTGGTATCATTTTTGAGAGTCAGTTGACAGAGCCAGGTCTCATTGCATTGGTCTATAATCCTAAATTCTAAGTAAATTCATACACATATGGTCAACCTTAGTATCTCTCTCTGTCCCTCTCTCTCTCTTTCTCTCCCCGTCTCTTGCTCTGTCACTGGGGATATTTAAAATAGAGCTTCCTGAGTAAGAGGGCAAGAGCTCTACCAAGCTGTATCTCTAGCTTTTAATTTTTGAGTCTGGGACTTACTTCGTTCTTCACAGTACTTTCAAATCACTTTGCAGCCTAGGAAGCCCTTGAACTTGAGATCTTTCTGTCTCAACCTCCTGAGTACTTACTATAAAACTCTCAGTGGACAAGAAGAGGGTGTCATATCCCCTCAAATTTAATTTATGGACAATTGTTAGTCACCATGTGACTGATACAGGTCTTCCACAAGAGCAGCCAGTGCTCTTAATTGCTGAGCCATCTCTCCAGCCCCAAAACCATTTATGTTATAAAAGAACAGAATAATACTGTAAGAATAATGATGATATTAATAATAATATTAATGTATCTCTTAACTCTCATCAGAGAACTTTCTCATGTGATAGGTGGTTATTAACACAGAAAGTTACAACTGGCCAAAGTGCAGAGAATAAAAGAATACAGAGTGAGTGTCCTTAGTTAAGACTCAGCAGGCACCGTAAAACACAGGTGCACTTATATACAGGCAGGTATAATACTCATAATCAAAATAAAAGTATAAAAAATAATAAAATAAAATAAATGATCTGATTATACTTGTATAGACAAAATAAAGATCATTTTTACCATACCTTTGCATGTATTATGCATATTTTCATTTCAAAAAATGGTTCCTTTTATCATCAAGAAATGCTTATGACAATAACCTAGGTAAATGTGGTGAAAGATCCTGGATGCTGATGGGTAGATCTTACGAAAATCCTCTTTTCTTCTCCTACAGCAAATTCAATTCCATTCTCCTCATTCCCAGACTCAATGGAATTTTCATGAATCACTGGGTAAGTTATTTAGGATAATTTACTAAATTTTACTAGAAAATTTGCAGAAGTATGTGCCTGGGGGTATATGTAACTTTGTATGTGTTTGAGAGAGAGAGAGAGAGAGAGAGAGAGAGAGAGAGAGAGAGAGAGAGAGAGAAACAGGGAGAAATTCATGTTTTGAGTGAAGTTTTATGGTGCTGTATTGATTAACCAAATGAATATTTTATAATTTAATTGCTTCCCATTGAATTCAAGAACAGAATATTGAACCATCATTTATTCATTTTGAACCATTTTATGTAGCTTCCATAGCTTTCTTAGCAGGAAATTTATATGAACAACCCAAGTCCTCCATGAAGGCAATTAAATTAACACTTACTGAGATTATGGATTGGAATTA
Source organism: Nannospalax galili (assembly GCF_000622305.1). NCBI lineage: Eukaryota > Metazoa > Chordata > Mammalia > Rodentia > Spalacidae > Nannospalax > Nannospalax galili. Next base: position 384,573 of record NW_008354017.1, on the reverse strand, counting down.
GAAATGTATAGAAATGTTACTTTCAAGCAAATTTGAGATAAAGACAAGAGGAAAACTTACTAAAATAAATTGTAGAAATTGCAACATTAGTCACCAATACACCTTTGTTCAACACAGAAAAGACCAAATGATAATTCAGTATCATAATGCATCTTCAACGCTACAAAATCACACATCTTTGTTCTGAACACACTCTTTTGATAGAGACACCTGCAATTTCACTGTAACAAAAAAATTTAGAAGCTTAAAATAGGGCAATTTAAGGCAAGATGGAGAAATTCCCTACAGCTGCAAAAGAGTCAGTGACACAGTGGTTACCAATGATCTCAAAGTACTCTGAAAGTACAGCATCAGTCTTCAGTATCTTCTGAGACATTACAGATTCTTGAGCCTCAGCCCAGACTTATGGCATCATAAGTGTAAGTGCTTTGTGATGTGTACATTCTGGCCACCTGAAGAAGATCACTGGCAACTAAATAAACCTCTTTCTACTTCAGCTTCATTGAGTGGCTTCCATAACTCCACAGACCCTGGGGGACATCAGTTCCACTGATACCTATAAAAGACTGATTAAAATACGAATTGTGAAGTTCTTTATTTATTATAAGATGGATTCTAAACTCAAATAGCATACCCTACTCTGTATGGAGGCACTTGCCTGTAATATAAGAAAGGAAGAGGCAAAAAAATATATAAGTTTAAGTCTAGTCTCTGCTATTTAGCAGGTTTCAGTTTAGTTTGAACAACAGAGTAAGATATTGTCTCAAATAAAAATAAAGAGGAAGGAAGGGATGGAGGGAGGGAGTGAGGGAAGGAGGGAGGGAAGGAAGGAGGGATTGACCAGCATTTTAATTAGCTAGCTAAACAGGTTTTAAAAAGCTGAGTACCCCATGATTAATACCAGGCACTGTTCTCGAGGAGGAACTAGCCCTTATGGGTCTGTCTGGCCTCTAGTTCATGTTCCTGACCTCTCCAACAGCACTGCTTCCTAGCAGTGCAGAATGCAGCTGAGCTTGCAGAGCCGTCTAGGCCCTCTCTTTGTGCTGCACCAAGGTGGTACCCTCAGGACTAGCTCTGAATGGCCCAGTTATGTCAAATGCAGTCACAAAGAAAGGAAAGCTGTTATGAAAAACTATGGTTTAGGGAAGACCCACATGAGGTTGATTACCTTTGTAAATTATACTGCTCATGACATCAGGTGCTGGATGTGGACAGAAATGTGCATCACTGACCCTGACAATTACAAAGGAGACTGGGTGTTTCATCTGTGGCATTATGTCAGTGAGCATATACCTTCATGGAAAAATACTTCACTAACCAATAAGACAACATTCTTTAAAATGTCAATTTTTTCACCAATAATTTTTATTCTTTGAAAGTTCCATACATTTATACAATATATATTGATTGTGCCCATCCACCACAACCTCCCACCTATTCCCCCAAGTGCTACCCACCCCATCTCCATCACAGCTTTAAATCGACAACAAAAGTTGTTGTTGTTCATGTATTGTGTAGTCATCCACAAGGGCATGAGCAACCAACCAGAGGCCACATACCTAAAAGGCAGTGACTCTTCCTCCATCAGCAACCATTCAAAGTCTTCCAATAAGACTGGGTCTTAGGGAACCCTCTACTATCAATGATGCAGTTTTGATAGGCTTGATCTTGTACAGATACTGATTTTCAAATGTGAGTCACAGATTGGATGATTGGTTTAAAACACCAAAATAGCATGACCCAACTCTGTTTTCTGTAAGAAACATACTTCACTGCCAAAGTCAAACATAGATTAAAAGTGAAAGGGTAGAAAGTTATATACCAGGCAAATGGAATTCCAAAGCATGTTTTCCATATCTGACAAATTTCAAATCAAAATCAGAAGTAATGTTACTACATACAAATAAACAGAACAACACATCAGGAAGATATAACAGTTGTATACACAATGAAAGTACATCAAAGTTCATAACATATACACTATTGTTTACAATATCACAGATCCTGATACAGTAAGAGTAGGAAATTCTCATCAGCAGACTGGTACCCATACAAATGTCAGAAAGAAACTTTAAAGTTAAACTGTGCCAGATATCAAATGGACTTAATAGATGTTTACAGACTACCCCATCCATTGACTGGAAAATACAGATTCTCAGAAATTCATGGAATGGTCTACAAAAAAGATGACATTTTAGGACAAAAACATATACAGATCTTAACTAATACAAAGAAAGAAATAGTATACTGTCTTATATCAAAACATAAACCAAGAAGTTAATATCATGGTTAACTACACAAAATATATAAACACACACAGATAGAAAAATAGACTTTCAGATTTTCAGTAGGTGAGGAAGAAGTTTGAGGAAAAAAATAAAATTCTAGAATCAAAGGGAATAAAAACCATGTACCAGAATTGGGGGATACTAAAGGCAGTTCTCAAATGGAGGTTTATAGCTATGAATGACTATTTTAAAAATTAGGAGAAATTTTAAATAAGCAACAATGTATGTCAAGTTCTTAGAAAAAAACAAAAATTAGTAAATGAAATTTAATGATAATCAAAAGTAAATAAATGGACTCAAAGACAAAAATCACAGGGTCATCTCAATAGACGCAGAAAAGGCCTTTGACAAAATTCAGCATGCATTCATGATAAAAGTCCTAAAGGGAACTGGACCGGAGGGAACATACATCAACATAATTACAGCTATATACAACAAAATCACAGGCAATATCTTTCTAAATAGAAAAAAACTGGAAGCATTCCCATTAAAATCAGGAATGAGACAATGTCCACTATCTCTAACTCTTTTCAATATGGTGCTTAAAACTCTTGATCAGGCACTAAGATAAGAGAAGGAAATTAAAGGAGTACTAATTGGAAGATAAGAAGTCAAATTATCCCTTTTTGCAGATGATATGATACTATACTTAAGAGATCCCAAACCAGGAAACTCCTAGAACTAATCAACACTTTCAGTAAAGTGGCAGGTTATAAAATTAATCTACAAAAGTCAGTAGCCTTTCTATAGACCAATAACAAGAAATTAGAGAAAGAGTCTCATGAAATCTCCCATTCACAATAGCTTCAAAGAAAATATATCTTGGGATAAACCTGACCAAAGCCATCAAAGATCTCTTCAAGGAAAAATTTTAAATCTTTAAAGAAAGAGATTGAGGAAGACTCAGAAAATGGAATGACCTCCCATGCTCATGGATTATAAGAATTAATATTGTGAAAATGACCTTCTTACCAAAAGCAATATATAGATTCAATGTAATCTCAATCAAAATCCTCATAACATACTTCACAGAATTAGAAAAAGAAACATCCTAAAATTGATATGGAAGCATAAAAGTCCCTGCGTAGCCAAAGCAACCATGAGCACAAAGGGCAAAGATGGGGGGGATTATTATACCAGATCTCAAACTATACTACAGAGCAATAGTCATAAAAACAGCATAGACCTTGCACAAAAATAAACCCGAGATCAATGGAACGTAATTGAAAACCCAAAAACGAATATACGCAATTGCAGGCACCTGTTATTTGAAAAGGCTCCAAGAACACACAATGGAGGAAAGAGAATGGTCAACAAATAATGCCAAAAAACTGGAACTCCAGCTGTAGAAGAATGAACTCGAAATTTATCTTTCACCTTGCACAAAAGTCAACTCCAAATGCATCAAGGACCTCAATGTGAAACTCAAAATTCTGAAACTATTAGCAAAAACATTGGCAGTAACCTACAAGATATAGGTGTAGGAAAGGACTTTCTAAATCAGACAGAAGTTGCTCAGGAATTAAGGTCAATAATCAACAATTGGGACCTCATTAAACTAAAAGTCTTCTTTATAGCAAAAAAAAAAAAAAAAAAACAACAAAAAAGGGAAGAGAAAACTCACAGAGTGAGAGTAAATTTTCACTAGTGATACATCTGACAGAGGTCTAATATCCAGATTATATAAAGAACTAAAAAAACAAAGAAAACAAATGATCCAATTAAAAGATGGGCTAAATATTTAAACAGAGCATTCTCAAAAGGAGAAATACAAATGCCTAAGAAACATCTTAAAAGTATTCAACATCATGGGGGATGGAGAGATAGCTCAGTGGGTAAGAAAACTGGTTGCTCTTGCAGAAGACCCTGGTTCAAATCCCAGCACCCACATGTCAGCTTACAACTGTCTTTAACTCCAGTTCCAGGGGCTCTGACAGCCTCTGCTGTCCTTTGTGGGCATTGCATGACATGTGTAGACACAGGCAATACATGCATACACATAAAATAAAAACAATATTTTTTTAGTTATTCAACATCATCAGTAACTAGGGGAGTGCAAAATAAAACCACCTTAAGATTTCATTTTACCCCAGTCACACTGGCTAAGATCAAGAGAACAAATGATACCAAATGCTGCTGAGGATGTGGAGAAAGGGGAGTGCTCATTCACTGCTACTGGGATGGCAAACTCCTATGGAAAAGTGTGGAGACTTCTTAAAACACTAAAAATGATGATCCTACCATTTGACACAGTTATGCCCCTCCTTGTGATATACCCAAAGGACTCATCCTATTGCAGAGACACTTGTACATCTATGTTCGTTGCTGCTCTTTTCACAATAGCTAAGAGATGGAAGCAACCTAAGTGTCCCTCTACTGATGAGTGGATAATGAAAATGTGGTACATTTACACAATGGAGTTCTACTCAGTGGTAAAGAAAGACGAATTTATCAAGGTAAATGGATGGAACCAGGATGTTATACTAAGTGAAGTAACACAGACTCAGAAAAAAAAATGATGTATGTTCTTCCTCATATGTGGATCCTTGCAACAAATCCTTATAAGTGAGTATGTATCCAGATATAACTGTAGGAACCAGAATAATGAAAAGGAACCAGGGAGGTAAAGGGAAAGAAAGAACCTGAGAGAAAAGAACAGTAAGAGGCAGGAGTTACTAAAGGAGAAATGGATAAAAATGGGGATATTTAAATGGGAAGTGGGAGGGAGGGTGTATTAGTCAGGGTTCTACAAAGAAACAGAACCAGTAGAATGAATATATACGTATAGAGATTTATCAGCTTAGCTCACAGGACAGAGTCTGAGTAGTCCAACAATGGCTGCACCACATTGGAGAGGCTGAGAATCCGTAGTCGCTCTGTCCACAGGCTGGATGTCTCAGTAGTCCCAATCTGGCACTGAAGCTCTGACGAATTCCAAAAGATCAGTTAGTCTTCAGTCTACAGCAGCAAGATGAACTCACCAGCAAGAGAGAAGGCAAGCAGCAACAAGCCAGGTGTTCTCCTCTACCTTGGCCTTTTAGAAGGGCTGCTATCAGAAGGTAACACCCACATTTAGGGTGTGTCTTCCACCTTCAGATGATCCAATCAAGAAGATCTCTTTCATTTCAGTTAATCCCAGATCCAGTCAAGTTGACACCCGAATTAACCATCACAGAGGGTTATAAAAGGAGCATTGGGGATGAAGGGAAAGAAGGAGCTCAAGAGAGGTGGGACCATAGGAGACTGGTATTATCAAGGGAGAAATGGGGACACTTTACATGGGGAAGCCATGGTGGAAGGGTTAGACAGGTAGAGAGAGGAGAGATAAATAATGCCTAGCTAATTTTAAAAACACAGAGGGAATCATATTAGTCCAACAACCTAATGACAAGTTACACATTCAATATCTCTACATGATTGTAAGAGCCAGAAAGAGGCACATGACGATATGGAGTCCTACAGGCTTCTGGGACCTTCCTTATATACACCTACAGCAATGTGTCAGAATTCACAAGACCCATGAAAACTCAAGCAGACAAACACCCAGCACCAAACTGTGAAAATGAGCAGCAGGCCCCAATCTCAGTCAAAGAATTATTGACAACTGATTATTGCTGGGTAAGGAATAGCTGATCTTCTTAAAGGGAGGGGCTGTAGATAGGCTGACTAGACCCCAGTGGATGAACTTGCATTGATGGATATCTGGGGACACTATCTTTACATGATAGGCCTTAACACAAATGAGAGAATGTGTGAACTCCTCCATTGCTGTGACAAAACACTCTGACCACTACTAACTTGGGGAGGAAAGGGTTTATTTGTCTTCCATCTCCCAGGTGACAGTTCATCAGGGATCCCAAGGTAGGAACTCAGGGCAGGAACCTGGAGGCAGGAGCTGGAGCACAGGCTGTGGAGGATCACTGCTTACTGGCTTGCTCCCTGGCCCCTACTCAGCCTGCCTCCTTAAGCAACACAGGGCCACCTGCCCAGGGATGGCACCACCCACAGTGGGCTAGGCCCTCCCACATCACTCAACAATCAAAAAAATGCCCCACAGACATGGCCAGAGGCCAGCACAATAGAGGGAATTCCCCAATTGAGGCTCCCTCAACCCAGGTGTGTCAAGTTGATGCTAAAGCTATCCAGCACAATCATTAATACAGAAAGTTGGTTCTTTGAAATAGACTTACTTGGTGTTGGATCCTGCATGCTATAGTACCGATTTGTCAAGTAATAGCAGTTAACCAATTGCTTTATTATTAAATTTGAGGTCTGCTCCACATTAAGAATTTATGTCTCATATTGTAAACCTTGTCAAAATTCTATGGCTAAGGAAGCCATATGCCCTAGAGTGAAATCACTAGTATTTTACTAAATGTTATGTCAAACTGTCTTCTAAATATTTAGGTTTATGCCCATAGACTTGGGTTATTCTCAGCTTTGGTTAGAGAAACTTCTTTTTGCAGCTGCTTTGATTGTGAGCAGCCATGGACAGATACATGACTGATCAAAATGCTGAGACTAAATGGCTCTGAGTACTTAGCTCTAACTGGGACATTTTCATGATCTCCGCAGCAAGGCTTGGGGACTTTGCAGAAGAAGAGGCAGAGTGAATGTGAGAACTGGAAAGTTACTGTGTAATGATATGGCTATTGCACTCGTGAGCTCTCAGCAGCTGTGGTCCCCTATACCAGACAGCACAGGATCAAGCCAGTCAAAATTCAAGGAAGGATAGGCAAGAAACTCACAAGGCCCCATTGCTAGCTGAGAAGTTCTTGGCAGTTGACAGCTTCTGAGGGAGGGGAACCTGTCTTCTTATGCTGTGTGGCAGCAGATGGTCCCATACTCATGCGTATATAGACAGAACTGATTGGACTTAGAAGGCTCTTTTTTCTTTTTTTTAACGAAGAGGGTATGAAATCGGAAAGGGGTGGCTGGGTAGTATCCATGGGGAGTTGGAAAATGGGATGAACATATTTAATTGTATGCAGGTATTAAGTTCTCAGAGAATAATTTTTTTATCAAAAAGAAAGTCCTAATACACAGTGACATGTGAAAAAAGTACAACATAGAAGATAAACCATCCCTAAATTTGATCCCCACTTTCACAACAGAATGCAATTACACATTTTAATAAAGGTCAAAGTTTTCTAAAATAAACACAGAAAGAACAAAATTTGCCCTTTGAAAAGATGAACAAGATTGACAGATGTTTAAGCAAAACTCATATTTATATATTAAAATTGAAGAAGTTATATTAGATACCACTGAATAAAAAGGATCATTAGGGAGTATTTTTAATGTTTATTTAATTTTCATACATGCATATAAGGTGTTTGGATCAAATCAAGTCCCCATTCCCTGCTCTCCAACTATTCCCATATCCTCCCACCACTTTTTTTTCCTCCCAACTCATGTTCCCTTTTATTTTAATAAACCCACTGGGTTTATTTAGTGCCGTCGGTATGTACATACTATCCACTAGTGCATGGGTTTCCTCTAAGGGCTGCAGCCCTGAAGAAAACTGACTCCCCTATGCCCAGAAGCAGGGAATATTTTTTTAATTTTCAGAAATACGGCAAACCTAGCATAGGCAGTAAGCTTCTTGACACGTATAACCCACCAAATTAAATCGTTAATATAGAAAGTTGGCAACACTGAAATTGAGGTAATAATAGAATTTTTCAGCAAAGACAAGTGTAGAACAGGATGGATTCACTACTGAATTCTAGCAGATCACTATAGAACTAACAATAATACTCCTCAAAAAGTTCCATAATGCAGAAAAGAGAGGAACATTTCCAAACTCATTGTATGGCAACAAAATTATCTTGTCAGCCAAACCTGATAATGATGCAGAAAAAAAAACTACACACCAATTTCCTTGATAAACATATATATATATATATATATATAAAATTATGCCCACTGAAATAATTAGTGTGAATTTGATCACACTTTAAATAAATAAATAAATAAATAAAGTGTAAATTTGATCACACTTTAAAGAGATAATGCACCATGATTAATTTGATTTAATTCCATGAATCAACAGATTAATAAGCATAATATTGACCTAAACAGAATAAAGGACAGAAATCACACAGTTTAATGAATGTAGGAAAGGCCTTTTATCCTTTCATGATAAGAGCCTCAAAGTAATTAGAAATAGAAGGATCATACCTCAGCGTAACAATGGCTATTTTAGCATTATATTGAATGGTGAAAATATGAAAGAATTCAACCTAAAATAAGAATGGGACTAACATGTCCACTCTGTCTGTCCTTATTGAATACAGTACCTGGAAAAGCCAGAATAAGAAAGCAAGAGGAAGAAATTCAAAGGATTCAAAAGGAAATCAAGAAGTCAGTTTACCCTGCCTTGCAAATGATATGATCACCTTAGTTAAAAGATTGAAACACTCAATCAGAAGACTCTCAGATCTCACAAAACTTTCAGCATCGTAGCAGAATCAAAGCCAACATGCACAAACCAATTCTTTTTATATAAACTAGCAATAAACTGGATGGAAATATTTCAAGAAAATAATACCGTTCACAAGGCCTTTATAGTGAAAATGATAAAGCACCAAAGAAAGAACTCAAAGGAAACACTAGCGGATAGAAAGACATTGCATGTTCATGAATCAGCAAAACTACTATTACCAAAATTGGTGTATTTTCCAAAAGGATCTACTAATTCAAGGTAATCTCCATTAAAGTTCTATTGACCTACATAAGAAAAAAATCACCTAGTTCTTGAGTGTTTGAAATCAGATATGCCTTCAAGTCTCTCAGTCCAAAGCCTGGTTTTATTTTTTAAAATATTTTATTATTTTCATTTTATGTGTATGAGTGCATTGCCTGCATGTATGTCAGTGCACCTGTGTCATGCAATGCCGTGGAGGTCAGAAGAGGGTGTCAGATTGCCCTGGAACTTGAGTTAAGGACTGTTCATAGCTGCCATGTGGGTGCTGGGAATCGAACCCAGGTCCTCTGCAAGAGCAGTCAGTGCTCTTAACTGATAAGCCAACTCCCCAGTTTCATTTTATTTTTGTAATTACATGTATATGGGATGAAGAATGTAACGGTTTGAGTGCAGTATATGGAGTATAGCCAGGGCTGTCAAATCTCCAGAGTTGGAAATAACCCATTTGTGACATGGGTACTCAGAACTGAGCTTGGATACTCTACAAAAGCAATGAGCTCTGTTAAGCACTGAGCCATCTCTCTAGCTACTAGATTTATTTTATTAGAATTATTCCCTCTTCTTTTTCCAGCAATGGTTGAGTATATTGTGTTCAGTAAGTACAACTTTAGACAGGATCATTTTTTTTTTACATTCTAAATGAATGAAAAATATTTATTTCCCCTTAAGTCAGCATTGATACATGTAATAAGAGTTTTATGACTCAGAAATTTATTTGTTCTTTTATCCCAGATATAAGTCAGTCAGGTCATGATCAAAACAACTGCCAAAAGTAAGGACATGGATCTCTAAACAAATGAATGTACAGAAACAGTGAAGAGATGTTATTTTAATATGCAGCTCATTCACAAGTCCAAAAGTTCTGGAAAAGCACTGATGCCAACAAAGAAACACTAGTAAGACGTAGCTATTAGCAAGGGATGATACAGATATTAGGTTTACTGGGAGGCTTTGTTTGTTATGGCTGTTGCACATTGGAAAGAGAACATAAGGATTTCCAACTACCATATACACCAGCAACCACAAACTTAAACATAAATATCCACACTGTGGATTCTACAGAACTTCTTTTACAAATCTAATATGCAACACATTGGAGATTATTAAAGAGTCACAATAATTGATTTCAAATAATTTGCAGCAAAATATAATGTTTTATTACAAATAATAGCGCCACCCCAAATCTTATGTTCTTAAATGTTGATGTAAATATTGTAGGGAATGGGTTCAGGACTAAATGTTTTTATAAGAAAGAAGGGAAGAATATTGACACTTTAAGATAGGTAGTAATATTGAAATCCAATGTGCCAGTGGAGGTAAGGCAGTAATGATGAAAAATAAGAATTAGTTAATTTCAAATCTTGCAATTAGACAACACACAGTCACTACTTCAATACTGTAGGAACCATAAACTGGCTGTTAGGGTGGCTGAACTTATTCCTGTTCTCATACCCCTGAAACCTACCCAAATTCAATCTCCTGTTCTTCCTAGCATTACCATCTTCCCCTGGAGTTTCCTGCCTGATAGTTTTTCTTCTTCCCTCTTGATCTTCTACCCTAGCCTTCTGTTAGACTGTCTCTGCAGGACATCACCAGAATGCTGACAATAATCTATTTTCTTATAAAGCCCTCAGTTAACCTGGACATCTCAAATAAAAACCAAATGAAATTGTTGTCAAGAAATCACAGTCATTTACTTGAAATAGTACTGTGGCACTCGAGACTAGATCTGTTGCCCTAAAAACTGTTGAAAACATACTCCTTAGGTGAAATAGAGGCAGGGATGCAAAACAAGCTAAAATTTAAGTAATTTGAGTTGTAACATGTAAGAATCACCTGAAAATGGTTGCCAACTTATTAATGAGGTTTATTTAGAAAATACATAATCTATAGTTCTCAGTAGTAGTTATAGCAAAGTTAATAATTATAATAATGCTAATTATAAGATAATACTTTTTCTGAGTAAGTAACTACCTTGAACATAAATAAGAATGCATAACATGCAGTCTCATTTTAAATATGGGAAAAATTCAGGCTAAAGAAGGAAAGAACATTGCATAACTCTCAAACAAAACTGAAGGATGTTGGATTCAAAATTTGTTTTAGGATAATAATGGACAAATAGTTAAAGGATGGAGCAATGAGTTAAAACCCAAACTAAAGTAACTTAATCTAGGTTAACTGTTTAAGCAATATGTGTAAGCAGCCCTTTCTCCATTTTCCATATTCTTCTCTTCTATCAGGAGTACAGTGGCATGTATTTCAGGTAAATATCAATGCCATTCCTTGAAGAGTTTGATCCAATATCCTATAATACATGAAGCTATTGTTGTCATATAGATCGGATGCAGTGCAGCCTCATGAACACTAGGAATATTGTTGAATGAAGGCACACTGGCAGTGTATTACCAGAATAATATTTTTAATTAAGGCAGTGATTTTATATTTTCTTTTTTAAAGAATTTGATGATTTTTATATTAATACTTAGAATGCTATATTTAATATCTATCTTAGACACAGGAAAATTCATTGACTAGAAAGGCAAGAATCAACTCAGTTGATTTGCACTGTTCCTTACTTAAAATTCATGAAATATAGGTTAATGCTTATACTCCTTTGAGAAGAAAAAATCATGTTATACATGTATTCTTTTAGTAAGTCTTATGCATGAAGTAATTGCTGCATTCTTCAATATTTAGTCTCTGAAATCACTCTGAACTACTGAGACATGCTCCATCAGGAAACCCTTTCTTCCTTTTTCTCATCTGAAAGTATCTGAAGTCCTTCTTTCCATGTCATTTTCCTAAAACGCTTATTACACTGTGCATCTAGCTGGATAAGCAGAAGCTTCTTAACACAGCACACAAAAATCCTCTGTGGTTTGACACTTGCTTACTTTTCTGGTTTCACGCATCATACCATGGTCTGTATCAGCACACAGAAGACATTAGACAATGGACAAACTTGTTTCGCCTGCAGTCATGGATGATATTTTTCTGTTTCTTTGCTTATGTTGAGTTCTTAGACCCTTCTTTCTTCATTTGGTTTCCATGAATGGAAAATCTCAACTCAAGCTTCTTCAAATGATAGGAAATTATTGGTATAAATTATTCCAGAGACAATTTGATTTTTGTTGTTTGGTTTACTACTGATCTTATTTCTTATGGCAAGCACCGTTTAGTCAATATTTATCACCATCCCATCTCATTTGTGGACATAGCTATCAGTAGGAGTTTATATGAAGGCAGTATCACAGACACTGAATTATTTTTATTGAGCTTTTAAAATATCATACAATATTTCCCACTCACATCCAGACCCCCTCCTCCATCCATGTCTCCCCCCACCCACCCCAACCTTATGCACTCTGCCATACATGCTATGTCCTTATTCATTCAAGTGTTTGTACCCAACTATCCTTCATTGTAAATGCATCTCCTGGAGTCTAATCAGCCCACCCAGTGGTCGTATGTAAGTCATATCCCTCACCCAGCAGCAACCAGTCTCAAGTAGTTCTTGATCTAGTGCTAACCTGCCACCAATTTCTCACCCCCCCCTTTGGGCCCTTGTTTAATTGAGGTGATATGGACCCCACGTTGGATGCCACCACTGCCACAGGCACACATGAGCAAGCCTCTATTGGCCCGGAATTCTCTACCTCATATATTCTTGAACCAGCCCTGGCTCTTAGAATCTTTGTGCCTCCTCTTCTGCAATGGTTCCTGAGCTGTGGGTGGGTGGGGTTCCATATAGGAGTCCCATCCTACACTCTACCATCTTTTATTCTCCAAAACTTGGCCAGATAAAGCCTTCTGTGTGTAACACACTCTGATATATGTGGAAGCTTCACTGGTGAGAGCTGAGGGGTGCATTAACCCTCTTGTTCTGCTATGTTCCATGAGCCTTGGTTGTAGAAATTCGACTGCAGATGTGTCACCTAGTACCGGGCATCTCCCAGGTGTATGTTTTCTGTGCCTGACCAGATGTGCAACACTGTAGTAGCCTCCATCTGTTGCAAAAAGATGCTTCTTTGATGAGTGCTGTATGGCATGTTTGTCACTCAAGGGAGGTCTCTTCTATCTGGCACTGCATTCCCTTCCAAGCAGCTCCTAGGTATACATACACATTAATGTTCAGACACTCTACATGCATTTCTCATAGGGTTTCTAGGGCATCACTTTTCCTTCTAGGTTTCCTAGCCCCTGAAGGTCACTCATCTCCACTTTTTTTTATCCCATCTGGCCTCCTTACTCATTCCCCTCCTAGACACAGTGCCCCCATTATTCCCACCTTCCCCCAAATACCTCTTGACTACTGCCATCTTGCAGTTCCTGACATCCTTCCCTCCCCCACACCAGGTCCCTTGTATGTCCCTCCCTCCTCTCTTTCCTGCCAACTACTCACAATTTTTCCACCTCCCTCAGGTAGCATCTGTTCCCTACTATCTCCCTTTCTGGTTGTTTCTTTTCCTTTACCTCCATGTACCTTTTGCCTTTACCTGGCTCCTGGTATTACTTCGGAATTTATATACTCACATATAAGGGATTGGTGTTACAGTCCACAAATGAGGAAGAACAGACATCACTTGCTTTCCTGCATTTGTGTTAATTCACTTATAACACTCTCTAGTTCTATCCATTTACTAGAAAATTTCATAATTTCATCTTTTCTTACTGATGAATGGAACTCCATTGAGTAGATGTGCCAATTTTCACTAACCATTGGTCAGTTGAGGGACATTTAGGTTGTTCCCATTTCTTAGCTATTGTGAAGAGAGCAGCAACAAACATGGATGCACAGGTATCTCTACAGTATGATGAGTCCCTTGGGTATAGGCCAAGGAGTGGTATCACTGGATCATATGGTAGGTTCATTTTTAGTCTTTTGTGGGGTTCTCCGCACTGATTTCCATAGTGGTTGCTCAAGTTTGCATTCCTACCAGCAGTGAATGAGTGTTACTCCTTCTCCACATCCTCTCCAGCATTTTGGATTCTTCTGTTCTCTTGATCTTGGCCAATCTGACTGGAGTAAGATGAAATCTTAAAGTGGTCGATTTGCATTTCTCTAATTACTAAGGATTTTGAGCCCTTTTTAAGGTGCTTCTTAGCCATTTTTATTTCTTCACTTGAGAACTCTCTGTTTAGGTCTATTGCCCATCTTTTTATTGGGTCGTTTTTCTTATTTCTTTCTTTTTTGAGTTCTTTGTATATTCTAGATATTAATCATCTGTCTCATGTGTATCTGGTGAAGATTTTCTCCCATTCAGTTGGTTTCTTATTCCCTTCCTTAGCTGTTTCTTTTGCTGTACAGAAACTGTAATTTAATGAGGTCTCGCTTACTGATTTTTGACGTTAGTGCCTGAGCAGCTGGTACCTGGTTTAGAAAGTCCTTTCCTGTACCTATATCTTGGAGAGTGTTGCCTATGTTGTCTTCTAGCTGTTTCCAAGTTTCAGGGTTTATATTGAGGCCTTTGATACATTTGGAGTTGACATTTGTCCAGGATGAAAGATAAAGGTCAAGTTACATTTTTTCTGCAGGTGGAGATACAGTTTAGCCAGCACCATTTGTTGAAGAATTTTTATGAATACAAAAGAAAGCTTCCCAAGAAATTGCAAATAATTAGTCAGAACTGAGTCATGTCTTTTCTTTAGCCAATTATTAACAAGGAAAAAAGATCCCATCTACCATTCAGAGCTATATACCTGTCTAACTATCAGATGATATGGGTAGTCTTCAATGTGAAAAAGAGCAGTGACATTAGCAGTTCCACATTTATGCTTTTGTCCCCTGACTAAACTTGAAAAGCACCCATGTTTCATTAAAATGTATTAACTTCCTACTAAATAGGTCACCAGCCATTACTACATCTAGCCCAGAAGCCATATAGGGACTATTTTAACATTTCTTACATGTTTGAATGCAGTCCCACATGTTACTACAACCATTGGTTAAAATATGCATTGTTGGTTAAAAAACAAATCAGTAATAACAAAACATTGCATCTGAAAATGTGAAATGATAAATATCACATAATAGTGAATAATGTGCATTTAAGAGTTGATAGAATACATCAGGCTCAAGGCATAGCAAGAGAGCTCCCTGCTCACTCAACTAGGTACCTCAAGCATCTAGCATCCATGATGAAACCATTGATCTGTCTTCTCTGTTTACATATCTGATGTAGTACCATAAGTTTCCACTCTAAAGGCCTCAAAGCTTTAGCGATATTTTTCACTTTGGTGTAAATTTAGAAAATTGAGTGTGGCCTTAGTAATTAAATATTCTAAGCTCTTGTCTGTGATATTTCTATGTATTTATTTCAATGTACTTCTCTTGCAGCCACAATAGGTTTCAAATTACACCTTGTGTTGATTTGATTGACTGTAATCCACATCCAAAGAATATATTTGTGTATAAGTCTTGAGTGTGATAATGTGTTTCCTTCAAGCTTTTATATAGTAACTACTCTCACATTCTCAAATTAATGGTTTTAAAATAAGATAAATCTTACCTGAAATATGGCTTTGTCCTTCGGGCTACTTTCCAGAAACTTCTTCAAGAAGAAAGGTGCATTTCTTAAGAATCAACTAGGGACCATTTTTTAAAACTGAGTGCTCAAAAGTGCTTTCTAAGATAAATTAATTAAATTTGAACTTCAGGGCCTGGTAACATAGCATTATTATTTTTTCAAAAGCAATATTCATTTAAAGTAAAACCACTTTTTTATCCAAGCTTATTTCCAGGAGGAGCAAAAGTACAAATTTACCCTTTACCTAATTTTAACCTACATATTCTACCTTTCTGCTTCTGAATATCAGGCATTAATTGTAGATTGTGGTATATTTTCCATCATTCAAAGAATATTATTACCAGTCTATACTCAATTCAATTAGTATAACAATTAACAAAAAAATGTATATACTGCTGGGTGTGGTGGCACACGCCTTTAATCCCAGCACTCAGGAGGCAGCGGCAGGGAGATTTCCGTGAGTTCAAGGCCAGCTTGGTCTACATAGTGAGTTCCAGGACAGTTGTGGTTACAGGGAGACCCTGTCTCAAAAAGACCAAAAAAACATTGTATGTATTGTAATATTACTCTCTTTTATTCATGGTATCCTGAGAGGTCTAAACATGCCTCCTTCTTGAAAACTTTTACTAGTAGCTACAAGAAATAATTAGTTTTGAAACATCCTGGTATTTTTCTAACAAATCCTGAAGCTATTCCTTTTATTCTAAATGTGCTTATAATTTAATCAAATATTGTGTTTAATTTTTACCAGTTTTCTACTCAAGAATGGTAGAATCATTCAGCAATTCGGGCCTACATGTCAAGGTATACCAACTCCAGCAATTCAGTTTGGTTCTAAATTCTTCAATAATGTTCCAATGCAGAGACCAGAGAAACTATATCTGATTGACATATGCATAAAAGTATCTCAGTGGATGGGCAATTAATTAGCAGCTTAAAAAATCCATTGGAATTCTAGAGAATCACTCTCAAGAAAAACTAGAGAGAGGTAAGACCTAAGCAGGATCTTGCTATAGAACCAACCCTAGGTAAGTATGTACTATGAATGCTATGGCCATTGGTTTTCCATGTGTGAAGTAGGACATGCATGTTCTGTAGCGCTAATTCTTGTTTCTCCTTCCAATAATACCTGACTGTGTCTTACCTGTTTATACTTTACTAACATGATTTTTATACTTAGAAGAAATTCATACTGAAAATATTTTATATAAGTCATTTATGTGGTGGTTCAGTGTTATTCAACCTCAAGTCAACACTAATATTGAGCTACTCCCTCATAAACTGAGTTAAATAATCAGCATAAAGGAATTAAGTTATTCTATCAGCCTTTTGGCAGCTCCAGGACCCATTACCTCCCTTTGCTCAAAACCAATGTTTTGCATGCCAGGGATTCTTCAGAACCGTGTTCCCATCAGAGTTTTGGAAGAGTTCAGGACCTAGGCTCCTCCCCATGAGATATATTTTGAATGTCACTCCAAGTACCATTTACTTGAACATTTTGTACATGACATAATGTATTAATGAAGATCAGGGAAGCATTTGGGAGAGCAAGGTGGTAAGGAAATGAAAAAGAGTAACTTTCCCTAAAACATCCCATCATGCAATCTTGTACTACACAAGGCTGATCTAGCCAAAAACATACTCACGACTGGTACACAGAAAGCAATTGTTTTAAAATTCCCTACTTCACGTTTATATATAAAGAAATAGATCAATAATAGCAAATGCAGCCATTGCCTTTCCCCTTACACTTCCCTTAAGGTATTGGTGCATAGCACAAATTGGCCTAGAACCCCATATGTAGCCCAAGCTGAACTTAAGCTCATACTATTCCTACCTCAGTCTCCTGAGTGCTAGGATAAGAGACATGCAAATACCCCACTCACTTTAAATGTTAACTATTGAATCTTCTTCCATTAAACTAAGCATAAGACATGAAAACCAAACAGGAATATAGTGATTCATTGAAGTGGATTAAGTAGATATAAATCATTATTCACTTGGAGTGAAAAAAAAAAAAAACAGTCCATGGGGCCTGGAGAGATGGCTCACTGGTCAAGAGCACTGACTGCTCTTGCAGAGGACCCGGGTTTGATTTCTAGCACCCACATGGTGGCTATGAACCGTCCTTAACTCCAGGTCCAGGGGAATCTGAAGCCCTCTTCTGACCTTTGAGGCACTGCACGACAGGGGTGCACTCACATACATTCAGGCAATACACTCATACACATAAAATAAAAATAATAAATAAAATATTAAAAAAATAAGTCCAGGTTCAATTAAGTTAAGCATCAAAAATAACAATCTCTTAGATAATAGGAAAGATTTTCCAATTTATTTTCTTCACAGAATAAGCACGCTTAAGTGTTACAGCAGCAATACCTGTATAGTTGCTTTGGATTTACTGCCTTAGTCTGAAAAAATTCAAAGCATAGAGCTAAAGCCCAATAAGTCATAGGAGAAACTTTTAAGAAAATGTGTAGAAACCTTTGACAAAATGTATTTTTCTGCCTAATTTACTAAGCACGGCTGACATGGCAATGTTAAGCTTCTGAGACAGGAATTACAGCCAGCATATAACCTGAGTAATAAAAGGTATGTTTGAAATATAATAAAAGGATGAATTTAAGTATTTTAGAAGATGGATTATATAAAATACTGTATATTTTATGGAAATGCATGCAACCAAATCAAAATATACCAAAGGGCATTTGGCAAAATTGACAAGCACCTCTGTGCAGTTCTATTTTCTTTCAAAAATGGAATTTAGTATATGTCAGATAAAAAGTGTAACATTAGATGGCTCAAGATATGTAAAAGAAGTTTAATTTTAAAATATTCTCAAAATCTGTACATAAAGGTTTAATTGTCTCCAGTAAATGAAGGCAGGATATAAGAAACACTTCAAAAGCATTAATATAATACTTGTGGAGGGATGTTTGCCTGGGACACAGGAATAATCCAAGCCAAAATGCAGCTATACTGACTTCTCAAAACTTTGTCAAAACTGGTGATTGTAGCTTTATTACCAATTTGTGATTTACTTCAGGACTGAAGTCATG
>NW_008354017.1:332165-365807 GCF_000622305.1 Nannospalax galili | reverse complement strand
TGTGTGTGTGTGTGTGTGTGTGTGTGTGTGTGTGTGTGTGTGTCGCTATTCAGTGTTGGAATAAGAAAAGAAAATGTATTCTAATTCTGAAGGCTATCAATTTTTAATGTATTTCACATATCCTGCGGTTTATCCAAAGATGATATAAGGTCTGTCTGTTGTCAAAAACTATCTGTAATCCAGAAAATAAATTGTATTTTGAAGCAAAATCATATATAATCAATATTCACAATGATTAAAATATTCAAGAATATCATACCTGCCTAATACATGCCCCTTACTGAGACGGTAAGTAGGCTTTAAAAGTACTTGCCTTATTAGGATTTGGATCAAGATGACAGATGAAGCTACAGGGAACTGTGAAAGAGAGTAGACTGAACAAGTGTAAAGAAGAGGATGATGCTAATTGCTCCCACTTTCATAAATTTAATGAACATCACTTTCCCAATGTGTGAGTAAGCAAACTTTGTGACTTTGGAGGAAGTAATGTGTAAGAATAACAAAAATATATGGAAAATAAAAAATATGTAAGACAGAAGTGAATCTAACAAATGCAAAACTATAAAACAAGCAACAAATTAAATATTCAATAGTCTACATATGGACAAAAATACATTTTTAATATATAATTCTAAAACCAAACCTGAAATAAATGACAGATATTTTTAAAGGCACATTTGGGTAATAATATACAGTCCTTTTTAAGAATGATAGTGAATAAGCCCTGAATTACAAGAAAAGAAATATTAGATAATTTAAATGAACCCTTTAAAAACAAACAGACTGTCCAAATAAGACAGCTCCCCACCAGGGAC
Source organism: Nannospalax galili (assembly GCF_000622305.1). Classification (NCBI taxonomy): domain Eukaryota; kingdom Metazoa; phylum Chordata; class Mammalia; order Rodentia; family Spalacidae; genus Nannospalax; species Nannospalax galili. The sequence goes on along the minus strand of NW_008354017.1, from coordinate 364,992 downwards.
TCTCAAAGTGTCCCATGTGGCCTGGAGACCCATGTATACTATTCATTTTGCCTCCTGCTGACCCTTTTCCATTCAGGTCACCCCAGAGCCCTGCTGCTGATTTCTAGGGACCAGCACATTCCCCTGGCTCCTCCTCTCTCTAGAACTCCTCAGATCCTAACTGTCCCACACCAAGGACTCTTCAGTCATCCCATATGTCCCTGAAAGCCAAGGACATGACCTGTGTACCCTCTCCCAGCTCCCCTCACCTATGTCATTCCCAGATCCTGGGCTGACTACCAGAACTGCCACCTACTCTAGGACCCTCTCTTTCCCTTTGGGGCTCTCCAAATTCCACCAAGTGAATTGGAGGTAAATGAAAGTCTGCAGTAATGCCCACTGAACCAGACCACTCCATGAATAGAAACAGCAGTTTATTTGGGAACAAACAGACTGCCGGGTTGCCTCTGGGAGGTGGAGAAGCAGCTAGCAGGAGATGCAGAACAGGTTATATAGACATTTAGAGACTCAGGCTTCGGGTAACTTTCCATAATGCTCCCACATAGAGGGGTGACTGTTGGAGAGTTAGGAATCTGTAGCTTCCTGATAACTAGGGAGTTTTACAAAACCTGGTTTCTGCAGGTGTTTGGGAAACCTGGTTTCTGCAGGTGTTGGGAGGGATTGAAACCTGATTTCTGAGGAGTAGTAAGTTTATATTTCCTCTTCCTGAGGAAACTGTTGACATGATATTCTGGGGAACTTGGCAGCACTGCTGTCATTTGGGGGACCTAACACTCCAGCCTTTTATTGATGATAAGGATTAGGTACTTCCTGCTGGACAGGGACATTGGCAAAGAGGGGTGGTCTCAAAAAGCTGGAACATTGGGTTGAAGTGTAGGGTCAGGTGGGCAGGCTGTGGTAAGAGACCTAAGGGAATTCTGTTAAGAGCATCTGGTTCTTCTGATCATTGGGTCATCTCATTGATTCTGTGCTGAAAAAAAATGTAAAAGGCATTGAATAGTCATCATTAGGTTGAGGAAGATGGATATAAGTGGGACAAGGAAAGGAAAGAGATGTAAAAGCAAGAGTAGTTAGGCACAAATTTTAGACAGGGACCAGGAGAAGCCAGAACTGAGTGAATTTCAAATGTTCAAATCAGAGTTTCTTGATGAGGACTTTCAAAATATCCTTTTATGGGGTTTTTCCTCATTTTTTTGATCGTCATGGTTGGACTGAGGATTTGATTTTAAGGCACTCTGATAGTTGTTGGAGTGACTCGAATCACAATATGCATTCCCTCCCAAATGGCCTCTATACATTGAGAGAAAAAAAAATTAGCCACCATTGAATTTTTAGATAAGAAAAATAGTACGGTTTTCCTTTTGGCTTCTGATAGGCACTGAAGAGCTAATTAAGCCAGGATTTGAACTTACACCTGGGTAGAATTTTCTTATTAAGAACAAAATCATTAGTGAAAAATTGTCTAAAAAATATCTTATATGATCTTAAGTCTAAGGTTTGGGAAGTGCAATCCTTTGGACTCTTAAAGATATATACCAATCATTTGAATATTTGATTATACTTTGCTATTGGATGTTTAAGACCATGCCGTTGGCCCAGATAAGCCAATTTATTTTTACTCTTAAGGTAAATTTTACTCTTAAGGGTCTGTTCTTCAGGGGTCACATGCATTAATGAGGAACTTCTGGATTTTTAAGTTTGTTTTTTTTTCACTTCCATCTATGTGAGGATAAGTCAGAAGGCCCTGCTTGACCATGGAGGAAACTTTCCTCTGTTTTGAGCCTCCTCTTTGAAGACTGGACACTGGTGTTAGTCCTTCTAGTGGGGTCTCCATGACCTCCCTGAACAGGAGGACATGTGACTCATCACAGTGACAGGGGATTTTTAGAGATGCCCCAGAGTCCCCTGGGACTTAGTTGACCTTGGAGGGCAAAGAACAAAAAATTGTCCCTTTAAGTCTCTCTGACCAGATTATTAGAGTCTTCAAAGTATTGTCATTAAGCACCCAAGACAGTTACACTAGTTTGGTACTTCTAATTACCATATAATATGTAGATAAAATTTGAGCAGAAAGCATACGTTCTTATTCCCTGACTAGACATATATTTTGTTCCTTAAGTTAGTCTTTATATAAAATAATGTAAGGTTTGACTGAAGTTTAACCTTAGGAAATTTAAAGCAGTCCTAGTAGATCTAGATAGAAAGCTATCCAGATAATGCAGGAAGAGTGGGTCTAAGTCAGGAGAAAGCTGTAACATCACAGGTTAAGTAGATACAGCCCAGGAAAATAACTGAATATACTTAGGTCTGTCTCAAATGACAGCTATTCTACCACAAACAGAAGCAGTATCTTTCTTTCCCAACCCCCACACCATTATTTGCAGTTTTTCAGAAGGAACAGGGAGGGAGGTTGCATCACATACCTATAGATAAGAAATAAGATGATCAAGATTCAGACCAAGCTCACCGAAACTGTTTCCTTCTGTACTGTTTATATTTATTTCAAGGAGGTAAAACCTAGTCCCTCTTGAGTTAAATTATCTTGTTATGGGCTAAAGAAAGTAACAAAAGTAAAACTTGTACAATACAGAGAATCATAAAGGGTATCTTTCAGTGGCTGTAGGTAACCCAATACTTGTCTGCATCCATTTAATCCAAGACTGTAACTGGGTATACAGTACAAGCCAGAGAAGTGGAATGAAATTTTTGACTGTAACTGTATTATAACAGCAACTCTGTATCTCTATAACCATGCTTAATAACATTCACAAATTCACCATTTGTTGTGAGAATTTACCTAGCAATTAATATTTAACCTTTATATGTATACACAGAGAGAGATGTGCTTAAGATTAATTTATATATTTGAGTAATAGGAACCTTGTTGTAGATTAGGATTAAAGAGATAACATTATGACCTGAAAAAATATTTTGGGTTAATTTAACAGTTTTAGTTAGTATGAGACTTATAAGTTACTTTGATAAGAAGTAAATTCATTTTAAGAAACATAAGCTCCTGTTGACCATGTATACATATCTAATTATATATGAGATATATTTTAGTAACTGAAATTATGTGATTACTCTTTATTGAGATTATGGTTTTCATTATTTTTAAACCAAAACACCATTGAAGCAGACAAACAAAATCAATACCTTAAAACACCTTGAAAACAAACTAAAACAAAAAAGGTATTTAACAAATATGATTTTTATAAAACCAACCTAGATGCTGTTTTGTATAAGTAATTAGTAGTTAAAAGTTTTGTGAAACACTTAATAGACCTAGAGATACTGTTTAATAAATTTTAAAACAATTAGGGTACCCAAGTTTATAAGACTTTTGAATGTATCATCAAAACATTTATATTTATAAACTTGTACATGTGTATTTTGATTAGGCATGTCAAAAATAAAACCAATAATTCCTCTGCACAATAAAATCAAAAGTGGTTACGGTTCAATTTTTTTCTGGATCCAAATGATACATGAAAACAATTATCATAGACTCACATAACATTATTACATGAAATCTAGGTGCACCAAAGAGTAAGAGAAGGCAGAAAGGTTATATTTCTAGCTTTTCAATATGTAAAAAGACTTAGTGGTCTAAAAGAAAGGGTTAAGTTTACCATATAGATTTAAGGTAATATCTCTTTCCCTTTCTTTTTTTAAATCTAAATAACCGAAGGGTGTTATAAATAAAATCTGAGATCTAAGAACCCTATCAATACCTCACAAAGAACATGTAGACAAAGCAAAAGTAACTTGGCAAGGCAGATTTTGATTTGCATAAGGGTGTATTGTATGGTCAGTCAGAATCAGATTAAAAGACTCTGCTGAAAGAGAGAAGAGCTCAGCTGCCCCAGACCATCAGGTTCAGGAATATATCAGGGCCTTCCTTTAAACAAAAGTTTTACAAGGTTTGGTGAGATTAAAAGGTTAAAATTTCTTGTCATAAACCAAGTTCTAAATTTTACAGATTTTGAAAGAGATGACTAATATTTAATGTTTCTTAGAGAGGAAGATGCTTTTACATATGAAACCAGAAGAGTTCCCCTCATCTAAGTTGTTAGCATGATACAAATCAGAGGCAGCAGGATGGACAGTAGAGGAAACATTAATACTTCAAGTTAAGAATATATAAAATTTAAAAGCAGTTACTCTGCTCAGGCTGTTCTGTTGGAGGCAAGAGACTGACTTAGGTTATTTTCAGGATAGGTCTTTTAATGTACTCAGGAAAACCCAGGTGCTCTTGTATCTGACACAGGTACCAGACTATAGAAGATCCTAAGGAATTTTTTAAGTGGCTCTCTGGCCAGCAAGATAGAAGCAAAGAAACCCAAAGTGCTCAGATAGCAGAGTAGCTCATACAGGTAACATATGGGAAACTCACCAGCAAGGCTTCAAGATAGATTTCACCAGAAGTGGTCAGAGATTTCAGGACTGATTAAGACATAACTGCCACTGTGATGAGTCACCTCAGGACTGACCATAGCTAGCTACTTCATATTGCAGCCCTAGCTGCAACAAGAGGCAAGCAAGAGCAACTGTAACCAAGAGGCAGTTGACTTAAAATTTGGCCCACCACCAAGGTGTGGGTTTGAGAACATTTACACATGCACCTGAATGCTCCTGCTAATGGCAGATTTATGACTTCTGTACTTTCTGCTTGGTTTGCCCTTGCAGAATAGAAACTGGTAGGAGGACTTTCCATCCCAAGGTTGGGAACTTAAAAATTTCACCCCTGGATGTGATTTTTCTGTATAAAAGCTTACCATAAGGACATCTCAGGGATGCACTTGTGAATGAATGTCCAGTGTAGTCACCAGCTGGTTGTTTTCTGAGTGTGAGTAGTCTTCTCTCATGAAATACCTCATACCATGTGGTCATCAGTAGGAGGTCTCCTAAATTTCAGAGACCTCCACTCAGTCCAAAATAGGATTCCTGACTTCAACTACTGAAGGAAATTTAAAGACTAGCTAGTATAATAAAAAATATTTTATATATTTATTTACTTTTTGGTCTTTTTGAGATAGGGTCTCCTTGTAGCCCCAGCTGTCCTGGAACTCACTATGTAGACCAGGCTGGCCATGAACTCACAAAGATACACCTGCCCCTGCCTCCTGAGTGCTGGGATTAAAGGCGTGCGCCATTTAGAGACTAGCTAGTATAATAGAAATAATTTAATGCAGGCTTAATCATGAAAGTAAATGACAAAAGAGTTGCTCTAGAGGGGAAAAATGTGGGCTATGTCCAAACGATTAGAACTTCCCAGAAAAAAATAGTCTTTCTTAAACAGATCATTATCTATTTGCATACAGAGCTTTATGGTAGGACATAAAGAATGAAAGGCAAGGTCAGAGAAACGTGAGAGAAGAAAACTAGTCCTAGAATTTATCTTTAGTTACAATCTTTAAAAATGTTTTAAGCTTAATTTACTAATTTTAATATTCTTTACTCATGTGTTTTTTTCTTAGAGCTTTTATTATTGTAAATTGTCAATTTTATAAATTTTTTTTAGATAATTTCATATTTCAGTTAAAACATACTGCCCATGTGATGGCTTTAAATTTTATTGCCTATGACTTCTAGTTAAAAGAAGTTTTTTTTTTCAAAGAAACAAAAAAATCAATTAAATTGTCTTGACACAAATAATACAAAGATAGTTATCAAAGACATGTATGACAGAAGTGATTAGATCACAAACAAGAAGACAAAGATATGACATAATTACATGAAATTTGAGACAGCATATGAAAAATGATTATCATAGACACATATAACTATATGAAGACTAGGTGCTTTCAAAACAGAATAATTAATAACTTTGATTATAATGGTCTCCTGTATGTAGACACAAATGAAGTCATGAAGAAGGCAGTGGTTTGACTTCAGAAGAGAGTACTAAGTAGCATTATTTCATTAAAATTAGGCATAAAAGATGAGGTAATAAATTAACATACATACACAGTGGAGTTTTACAGTATCCTATAAAGAATCCAAGATGAAAACCAAAACAAAAAATAAATTGCAAGAGGATTAGGACATATTTCCAAGGTTATTCATGATCCCCTTAGAGTTCAGTAGTACAGTATATTCTTGGGTGTCACCATCTTGAATTATGCCATGTAATTGGATTAAGACAGTGGCAAGGTCACACAGATCATCACCGCTTTGAAAACGTTATTGTCCAAGACAACAACCAAGTCATGTGGCTGTCACCATATTGATGATGTCATCAACCAAGATGGAGACCAGGTCACATGGTTGCCTCCCTCTTGGTGAGGTCACTAAGCATGGTGGTGACCAACCCACATGGATATATTAGTGAGCTCATCTCCATGATAAAATAAGCTTATACCCCATCAGGATACAAGCCCCATGGGATTCACATGTCTCACAGATTAGATGTGGACAGCAACTCTTTTTTACTTTTAGAAAGCACCCAGTTAAGTCATACTGATACTGCAGGAGAAAATACCCTCGGATATATAGTTCCCAAATAAGAAAGGAAAGCAAAGAATTTCATGATCTCAAACCAAGACCATGAGTCCATGGGAGTCCATGGCTATTATACGCATTGCAAATGTAAATGAATATGAAGCAATCTCCTCTGGATTTCTTCATTCCTACATACAAACTATTGCTGGAAAAGAAACTCATAAAGGCAGCAGAAAACAAAACAAAACAAAAACCAGAAGCTATGTCCAGAGCACACGTCCTTGGGCTGTTGCTCTGAGAACACATCTCACCAAAGCACGGAGTGTGACTCTCCTTACTCACCAAAATTTAAATATGCTTACATCTAGTTAGAAAAGCCGCTACCTTGTGAACAAACGATCTAAGCCCTGGTGCCCCAAAGGCCTGAGATCTAACTTACTGTTACTTACTAACTAACTTCTCTGACTGTTCTTTTTTAAAGAAACATGATGAAACACCTCCCAACCCCACCCAAAGTCTGAGAAAAGTCCTGGAAACAAATGGCTTTTTAAAACTTTTTTTAAATTTTCTTTTGTCTGAGAGGCAAATAGTTTGCAGTCACAAATGCCCCAAGGCAAGACAGCAAGATAAAGAAGTGTACCTGCCAGGCAGCCAAATTCAGCGCACTCAGGAAATTTCCATATAGCCAATAAATAAATAATTAACTCATTTGAATTTTGGGGCCCCTTAGTGGTCATTACCAAGATGACATGGGGAGAAAAAGCATCCTGTAGAGGGTTCTCTGCTTCATTTATAAATGAATTTAAGAATGGACCCAAACAGAAGATTTAGGACAAAGTCATGAGGCCATGCAGGTTTAGAACTTGCACAGAGGTCAGACATGGGTGGACTGGCAGCAACATGGCAGCCATATGCCAGGGAGAAGGAAGCTTTAGAGAAAAGTAAAGAAATACAAGATGCTAGGGCTGCCCAGAGCATTAAAGAACACATGTTTACAAAAGGGATATGAAGAAGAAAAGGAGAGAAATTTTGCTTCTCTGAAAAGCAGGCAGAGTTCCAGAGAGACCTACATGTCTGCAGAGCAAGGGTTGGGGGTCAGATCACTTTACCTGTGTAGGGAACCCATAAGTGGTTAGAGGGAGGAGGAGAGACAGCCTTGAGTAAAGGATGGAAGAAAAGGCAACCTAAATTAGACTTACAAGATAAAGAGCCCTCAGGAGAAACTTCTTGCTCCAGGCCCAGGAATTTGGGACTGTAAACAAAAGTCCTACCAAGAGTACAAAGTCAAGACCAGAGAACAGGAGAATGGAAAATAACAGTATCAGGAATCAGAGAGCAATTGTGGTGGGTAGAGAAGGGAGAAAGGGAGAGAGATGGTAGGACAAGGGCCCAGTCAGCAGCGATCAGAGCTGGTAGCCACATTAATCTTTAGACCAGTGAGTGTGTGAAGTAGAGAGCCTTCCAAATCCCAGGATGAGGAACAAAGGGTGAGGTCTTTCCAGAGGAGTGGACACTGCATTAGTCCCACAGGAGACAGTGCCCAAGTCATTTGCCAAGCTATCTGGAGGACAAGTGAAGTGCATTCTCAGCATGGCGTGGGGAGGATGAGAGTCGAGGAGGAAATGGAAGAAGTGAAAGTTAAATAAGCCCTCCCAAGAAAGGAGCACTTACCAAGGGGTAGAACAAAGGAGAGCAGTTGAACGGACTTGTTTTAGGGCCAAATGTGGTGAGTGGAGAGGTCAACAGAAGTGAGATGCTCAAGAAGTGTTCAGTCAGTAGTTTGGTTCAGTAAAAGAAGGAACCTGGTCACAGGAGATTCAGGCAATCCTCCCAGGTTTCAACACCATATGAATGAAAGTCTGCAGCAAGACCTCCAAACTGGACCACTCCTTGGATAGAAAGAGCAGTTTATTTGAGAACGAACAGACTGCTTGTCAGGGGACAGAGAATAGCAGCTAGCAGAAGAAGTAGAACATGTTTTATAGACATCAGGGGCCCCAGCAACTTTCCATAATGCTCCGACCTAGGGAGTGACCATTGGAGAGCAAGGAAGCTGTAGCTGATAACCAGGGAGTTTTACAAAACCTGGTCTCTACAGGGGGGCTGTGCAATCTGGTTTCTGAGGAACACTGAGTTTCAATTTCCTACTTCTGGTTGCAGAACCTAACCTGACATTCTGAGGAGCTTGGCAGCATTTTGTGGACCTAACACAAAGGACTCTACATATGCCACCCATGTGGCCAGGAAATCCAAGCCCCATCACTTATTTGGGACTCAGAACCCAGATAGCTACCTGACTGGTTCTCTCCAGTTGGCTCGTCTGGTCTTGAGCACAGGGCCACTCCACACTGCCTGGGAAAAATTGTTCCATGCTCTTTGACCAAACTTCTATAGACACAAGACTGTAGATGATGAAGGGGAAGCTAGCATAGAGGCTGTATCCTAACACCAGACAAAGAGAGGAAACCAGCATTCTAACCCTCAACTACCTACTCCTGAACACTGTAAAAACATCATTGAAAGAAGGTGCCTTGAATGAAAAGGAAATAAGAAAACCCAGCCAACCAACTTTCTTCAGATGTGCAAAACCGTTAAAGAAATAAAAAAGCATTAAAAAACAAAACAAAACAAAAAAGCTGGCAGTGGTGTCCCATGCCTTTAATCCCAGCACCCAGAAGGCAGAGACAGTCAGATCACTACACGAATCAGGCAACCCTAATCCACATGCTGAGTTCCAGGCCAGCTGGTGGTATACAGAGACTGTCTTAAAAAATTAATTAATTTTTTAAAAATACAAATCAGGGCTGGAAAGATGGCTCAGCACTGGTTGTTCTTGCAGAATACCTGGGTACAAATACCAAACCACAAGATGGCTAGCAACCATCTGTAACTCCAGTTCTAGGGGGATCTGATGGCCTCTTCTGTCCTCCATGGGCAGTGCACAACATGGGTGAACTTATACATATGCAGGCATACTACTCATACACATAAAAGAAAAATAAATCAAAGAAAAAAAAGCCACAAATTTTCCCCAAACCACAAATCCCATTATAAGGGCTCCTGATGAAAATTACCTGGAAGAAATTCCAAATAATTTAAAAGAATAATTACAACTATGGTCAAACAACTCAACACAAAGACAAAGATGAAAATGAAATAAGGAAGTCAATCTAAGACATGAATACAGAGTTCAAAGTACTGAAGCAAACCCAAACTAAGGACTCAGTAATCCAAATAAAAACATGAAAAGAAAATTTCACCAACACAATGGAACATGTCAGAACAGAGAGACAAGTGAAAGACAGAAGATAGCAGTTGGATCACTCAATAAATGTCAATGATAAGTTTAAAAGAAAGTATGAATGGAACATGGCAGTTTGAGACATCATGATAAAACTTAATCTTTGAATTATGGCATAGGAGAAAAATGCATTACAAAGAAATTGAAAATATCTTCAGTAATAACCATAGAAGAAAATCTATCAAACCTAGAGAAAGCGATGCCCATTGTGGAAGAGTCTACAAAACACCAAATAGAGAGGACTAGAACAGAATTTCTCCCCAAAAGTTTATCAAAAACACGCAATGAAAGATAGGCTTTTGAAAGCTGTAAGAAAGTTCAAGTCAATAATAAAGGCAGATCCATCTGATTATTGTACAGAGATATTTAAACTAGATGGGGATGAAAAGTTGTATCCCACATCCTAAAAGACCAAAACTGCCAACCCAGACTATTGTACCCTCAAACCTATGCATTAAAATTAAAGAAGTAAAAACATTCCATGATAAAAAATATATTAAAGAAATTTATAACTACTAGGTCAGCTCTTCAGAGGAAAATAGAAGGAATACTTCAATCTGAATGTCAAGATAAACACATCTAAGATGTCACTGCAAATAAATAAATAATGCCAGGACAAGCCATCAAAATCGACCCGAGAAAACACTAAAAATTCAGCAAAATAACAGTAATTAATATAAGTTCCCCTTTTTGCTGCCTCCAAGAAACACACCTCAATGATAGATACCACTTTAGGGTAAAAAGACAAAAAAAGTTATTTCAATAGAAGGAAAATAAGAAGAAAACAGGTAAGCATTACAACAGATACTGAGGAAACCCAGAGAACAATAAGGATGTACTTTTAAAAATCTGTTATACTAAATGGTGTAACACAGACTCAGAGAAACAAACGACATATATTCTCCCTCAAATGTGGCTCCTATCACCAAATCCTTTTAAATTCTAGGTCCTTTCAATAAGAAGACAGCAGTCCCTTCTGAATAAAATAAGTACCATCATCACAACTTCAGCTGAGCCTGATCACTAAACATAGTCACAATTGGGCTTGTTGACAGTTGTGCTCAGTCATTAAAGGAGTGCCAAGCAGGATCACTGGACCCTCACCTGAGTATCCAGCGCCTCTTTCCAGCCAACTAGTCCAGCCTTGGAAGACAAAAGAAAAATGAGGAAGAACCCAATAGATGGAAACTTTTGGAAGCCCTTGTCAAGAAACTCCAATGGACTCTCATATGAACATTTGAAAATTGCCCTGTTCTGACTTTTTTCTAGTTCCCTGTCTAGAACTTGTAATGCTAATTACTCTTGACTTTACTTCTCCTTCACATCTCCTATTCATGATTCAAGGACTCTTTTCCCCCTTAGAGACAAGAGTTATGCAACTTTGGAGTCTTTTAGATAGACCCACTGAAGGAGTACTCCAATGGCCTCATCCTGCATCCCTGTTCAGCATGGAAGAAGCCAGAGTGGTCTGTGTCTCTATTCCCTATTGGCAACGTGGGTAACCCCTTCAGAGGATGGCGTGATAAGAATAGAAAGTAGGAATTGGCAAGGCAATTAGGGTAAAAAGACCCCAAAGAAGTGTAGCCGGTTTCTGGGCTAAAAGTCAAAATGTCCTTGGGCCTGTTAGCAGCACACTCTGTTCCAAAGGCCAAAAATTGTCAAAATGTCAAAAGTATTTGGGAGCTTGTATCTAATCCTTAAACGGTTTTATGGTTACCTCTTCAAAGGGGGGAATGTTGGAGGGGAGGGAGTGGGCATGGGTTTGATCAAAATACCTTATATGCATGTATGAAATTCTCAATAAAGATTTTGTAAAAGTTAAAAAAAAATCTGTATTCCACCATACTGGAATATATATCCTACCCAATATAAATCAAGTTGAAATAAATAATTTAAATAGGCCAATAATTTTCAATGAGAATCAATAATTAAAATATGTCAAACTGAAAATAATCACAGAGCCAGATAGATTCAGAACAGAATTCCACCAGAACTTCAAAGAATGGCTAATACCAATACTCCTCAAATTGTTCCATAATAGAAAATGAATGTGGCGGTTTATGAAGTGTCCCATATAGGTTCAAAGTCCTTGAACACTTGAACAATTGGCAACACTCTTTGGGGAAGATCATGTAATATTTAGGAGGTACAGCCTCACTGGAGGAACTTTGTCTCCTGGGGTGTATTTTGGGAGTTCACAGCCTGGTCCCACTTCCAGTTTCTCTCTGTCTGCTTCCTATGTAAGCAAGGAGATGTTAGCTCCTAGAGTTTTGGCCTATATAGCCATACCCACAGTATATAGTAGTAAATTAATAAGTATCTCTTAGAACCATCTGTGAAATTAACATTCACTTCCTGACTATATGGTGACCGCTATGCTTTTCTTTTGCTTTCTACCACAACATAACTTGGAATTTCCACCACTCATTCTGGTATTTATATTTAGTATGTGTCATTTAGTGATCCCTTATTGCATGTAAACTTTCTAATATTTGGTGTCTTTGATTTTCTTTTGTAAGCCAGACTTACTTCCTGTGCATCAAGTGTCTTTGGGGAAAAACAAGACTTAGTGTATCTTTGAAATTTTCAAAACCTCATTTTTATTACTAGGTAGATGCTTGATAATAACTCAGACTTGGGGTTTGGGAGATGGCTCAGTGGGTAAAATGCTTGCACTTGCTGTTAAAGCATGGAAAACTGAGTTCAGATCCCTAGAACCCATATAAAAATTCAGATGTGGTATCACATACCCGTGATACTAATGGTGGGAAGCAGAAACAGGAGGATTCCCTGGGCTTCATATCTAGCCAGTCTAGCTGAAGAGGCATGCTCAGGCTTTAGAGAATTTGTCTCAAAACCAACCAAACAAAAACAAAAAGTTGGAGGCAGTAAAGGAAGACTTGTTATGTAGCCTCCATATATGCAGGCTTGTACACACACACACACACACACACACACACAACAATATGCAACATACACACAATATTAAGGATAACCACTTGAACTCGCACCAGAGAGGTGGCTCAATGGTTGAAGTATTTGCTATGTAATCAAGAGGACTGGAGTTTAGATTCTAGCCCTCATATATCAAGCTGACATCCTATAAACACTTGTAACTCCAAGCTCTGAAGGATCTGATGCCCTCATGTGACTGCTATACATACAGAGGAGCAGGTACCTATACACATGTGTGCATACACTTATACACATACCAGTAAACGAATGAATCTAAAATAGTACCTACACCTGAAATGTCCATATTTAGCAGAGCCCCACTGACTAATGAAAAATGTAATAATACCTAAATAATACCGTCCTCTTACCTCTTACTGCATATTTGTCACACATATTATCATTCTTGAGGACATGTAAACTGATCTTGAAGACAAATGTAATTACAAATGAATGCTTTTAATCTGATTTTTAACAAGCCAAAAATACTTAGATCATATCATCATTACTAGCCATAGCAAGAAATAAAATTTTTATGATCTTATCTAAAACCAGAGGATCACTGATATCTTATAAATATTATACACTAAGAAGCCAAAGAACATTTAACTGTTTACAATTCCATTTTGATTGTATGTGATTTATACTGTGCTGAATGATTATCACTTATCTTTTATAATCTGTGGTTCCTTAAAGCAAGCTAACATAACTCACTTCCATTTGTAGTTTCTTATATATTTAGAAATGCTGAAAAGATGAAACGGTTCTATACATGGATTAACTTTGTATTTGATAATTATTACTCAAAAGGAAGAAAATAATGCTTACAGTGTAAGGTATTTGTGTGAGCAAAGAGAAACTCAGCAATTTTCTACAAGCAAAAACCAGCAGCACTGTGGTGGCATGGTAAATAGTACCCAAATCAGGTGGAGCTTAGTGTGAATACTAACATTATCCTCTCCTGAGTGTATGAGTAGTAGAAAAACTAAACTTTATGGAGTTAAGGCCAGATCAATTTATAGGAACTCATGTGTGGCACTGTAAATATATCCAAATACACATGATGGTAGGGGTCATAGATCCCAGTGAAAAGCCTATTTTTGTCACATCACTAGGCCATCGTAATTTCTTACTATATTATAAACATATATCCTGATGTTTACAGACAAGTGTACCTCTCAGGACTCAAAGAAGCTTCTTTTGCAACAGATGGAGACTATTACAAAGTTCCCTAACTGGTCAAATGCAGACAGTAAGTGTCTGTGAAGTGCCCAGCACTAAATGATACATCTACAAAGCAACCTCTATACCTAAGGCTCAAAGAAGATATCAGAATAAAAGGCAGAAATAATATTAATACTTCTCCCAACTCTCACCTGTGAGGCTTCCTGAGTGCCATAGATGGTTATTAACCTAGAAAACCACGACAGGTCAAAGTGCAGCGACTAAGAGACTGTAGAGTGCTTAGCTTTGGGTAGGACACCTACACCCAAGCTCTGTCACACAAGCTTTAGCAACCATTGAAGAAGAGGAGTGGAAAGATTGTAAGAGTCAAAGGTGGTAGAGATGACCACAAGAAAACAGTTTTCCTGACAGCTGGGAATTTTCTCATATGACCTCACTGCAATGGTAGCAGAATGCACAAGACTCATGCCAGCTCAAGCCAGACAAAATCCCAGATTTGAGGTGGGGAGGTGGGGAAGAAGCACCAACTTTAGCTGAGGAACTATTGACAGTCAATAACTACTTGGAGAGGAAGAGTTGGTTTTCTTTAAGGGTGTGATTCTAAATAGGTTAGCCAGGCTCTAGTGAATGGACAGACACCAAAAAACCTTCAGGGACACATTTTATTTAAATGCCCTTAATATATGGCAGAGTACATTAAATCTTATGGGAGAGGACTATAAAAAAGGAGCAGATAGGAGCGGGTGTCTAAATATGATCAAAATGTATGAAATTTGCAAAAAGTCAATAAAAATGTTTAAATACCCTGAGGAAAAAAAAATTTAAAAGCCTTAAAAGTTCCTTCTAAATATTCATATTGATATCTCTAGATTTGTGATTTTTTGCTTCTCTCAGCCTTTATCACAGAAGATTCTGATTGTGTTAAATAGAGATTAATACAGAGGCTCAGAACTTATCTAAGTACTAAGGAGCATGTGGAAAAACTGTAAGAACCAGAGAATTGCTAGGTGTGCTGTGAAAGGCTGACCTCTGGAAATGACACGGCTATCACATAAGAATCACAGCAGCTGTGCTTCCCTGAGGAATACCTTAATTGCTATGCACTGAATTTGTCTAGTCTTATACGATTTCAAAAAGCAAAGAAATAAGCAAAAGGAGATAATGTAATAATTACTCATTCTCAGACACTTATTTTTCTTTAGGATAGAATTCTAAAACCATATTGCTGAGTTAGGAAATACAGGTAAAAGAACATAACTTCAGTAAAAGAAAAATACCTTCAGAGCACATTTCAAAAAGAATGTTGCACATTGCTTTGAGTAACATTTAAGGAGAACTGATTTTCTGCCAAGAGAACTCCATACCCATAGAGAATAAATGTATGACCGTCTCTTAAAATTTGTTTTTATAATTATTTTTTGAAAATATAAATAACTGAGATTGTTATTATTTGTTTATACCTTTTTAATATCCTCCATTCTATACGAAAGCAGAATTATTTTGTCTTACTTGAATGTAGTCAGTTAACAGCATGTACTCTAAGAAATGCTGAAAGGTTGAACAGAATTCTTTGTAAATTATATGTACCTTTTAAAAGAATGGATTTTTAAGAATCAGATGATAAATGATGTACCTGTGATTTATAGTTAATAAAAACTTATAGTTTGCTTAATATAAACTTGATAGCTGTTTAATGACTTTTTTATTTTATTTTGGTAAGAACAATGAATATGAGATCTACATTTTTAATGATTTTAAGTATATAATATAGTACTATTGATTATAGGCAAAATTTAGTACCAATCATTAGAATTTATATTGATTAACTGAAATCTTATTTCCATATGATTATATGGGTATAACTTTCCCATCCCCTATCAGCCTTTGGCTACTACTATTTCAGTCTTTGATTCTAGGAATTTAACTGGTTTACACACTGCCTAGAAATGCAATCATGACTTTCTTTGTCCTTAAATGCCTGAATTATTTCTCTTAGCATATGTCCTTAGTGGACACCCATGTTATCACATATTGCAGAATTTCTCTCCCCACACCTAACACATGAGAATAATTGTCATCTTCTTTCTAATAGGAATAATGAGTACTTTCCTTTACCCTATGTTCTCCCTATAACAGTTATATTAAGACACTTCATTAAAAATGGAGAATAATGTGATAGTTCATGCTTGTGTGGTGAGGTTAGGTTGGTATGGACATTGGATCTTCATATCAAAAATTTCAAAGCCTTTACCTCTTTCTCTTTCTTCTCAGTTACTGTCTCAAATCAGAAGGTGCTTTTGGTTGAGATGTTTTTCCTCTCACTGCTGAAAGTCAGCAGAACAATCTTTCTCTCTCTCCCTCTCTCTCTCCTCTCTCTCTTTCCCACTCTCCCTTCCTCTCTCCCTCTCTCCACCTTCCTCTCCCTCTCTCTCCCTCTTTCCCCCATCTCCCTCTCTCCCTCTCACCCATGCTCTCTCTCTATCTCTCCCTCTCTCTCCCTCTCCCTCTGTCCCCTCCCCCTCTCCCTGTTTCTCTACATTCTCTCAATCACATTTCCTTCTCTCCCTCTCTCCATCTTTCCCTCTCTCCTCCTCCCCATCCCCCCAGCCCCTCCGTTCTCTCAATCACTTTTCTCTCTCTCTCTCCCTCTCTCCTCTCCCTCTCTCGTTCTCTTCCTCTCTCCTCTTTCCCTCTCTCCCTCTCTCCCTTTCTCTTTATCTCTTCCTCTCCTTCTCTCCCTCTCTCCTCCTCCCCATCCCCCTCTCAGCCCCTCCATTCTCTCAATCACTTTTCTTTTTTCTGCCACACTCTCTCTGTACTTGTGTGTAAGATGATTTATTTTGTCACTAAGTCTTCAGGACATTATAGGGGCTGAATATACCAGCAATGTCTGTCTGTGTCCTAGAAAGGCTAAGAATTCAATAGATGCTCAGTCCACAAAGCTGGATACATCAGAAGTTCCAATCTGGTACCATAAAAATTTCCTTCTTTATAAGACTACAGCATATTACCCCCATTTTTGTGTAACTAATTTATTTTGCTATTTCTTTCATTAGTTGATGAACATTTAGGTTCCAAATGAATACTTTTCCAAATCCTAGCTATTAAAAATGATGCTGTAATGAATGTGATAATGCTAGTATCTCTTTGAAACCTTGATTTGTATTCTTTTGTAAAATACACAGGAATTACATCATACACCTGTTCGATTTTTTAATTGAAGGCAATAGTGTATACTGTACTACATAGTGGCTACACTAACAATCCCAACAACAATGTATAAGTGCCTTTCTCTCTGAATCTTTTCCAGTAATTTCTATTTTTTATGTTTTTGATAACAAACATTCTACCCCAGGTGAAATGGCATCTTATTGGATTTTATTATGCACTTAATTATTTGTGATACTGAATATTTTTGTGTATTCACTAGACATTTATATATCTTAATTTTATTTTTATTTTTTGCGTGTACATGGGCACACAGGCACAGACACATATGTATCATAACCTGGACTGGGAAGTGAAATGACAGGCAATAGTGTTGATCCTTGCCTTCCAGCTGTTTGGCTCTAGCATATGGCAGCCTGGCTGGCCTTCCAGCTACCAGGAATTCTCCAGTCTCTGTCTCCCATCTCACTGTTGGAACACCAGAATTAAAGATGTGCAGTACTGAGTCAGAATTGTGTGGGTTCTGGGGATCCAACAATGTCACATTTGCATAGAAAGTACATTGAACGCTGAGCCATCTCTCCAGCCTCCTTACGTTTTCTCTTAAGAAATATCTATTCATATTATATGCAAATTTTTAAACTGATTACTTGGTTTTCTGCTGCTTACTTTTTAAATTTTTATGTATTTGAACTCTAATCCCTTGTTGAAAGAGTAGTGTGCAAACATTTTCTCCAGTTGGACTGGTTGCTTATCAGTTGTGCTATACAAAAGTAAATTAGATACAAAAGGAGCAGATCCCAATACCATAAAGGCTTGAAGGACAAGCTGAGCCAACATGATAATTAATAGCATATGACAGAAATTATTTCCTCTAAGGACTGCAACAAGACAAGGATGACCATTTCTCAGGTGCTGTCAACATTGCTTTATATAACAATCTGCAACAGGCCATGTAGCCCGGGCTAGCTGGCTAGTGAGTACAATGTACAGTTAATAATCAGATGAGAAGCCATCAAATTATTTCAAATGAAAGAAAAATAAAGCGAAATAGGTCATAGACTAGAAAATGCTTAGAGATACATCTTTAGCTATGGATTTCTCTTCTGAACAAATTACATTTGAGATACAGTTGCATATTGAGAATGAGACTTTTTTTGAAGACCTGAATGCAAGCCTGCTAAACTGATACAGGGCACAACACAATCTACACAAAAATCCTCAGGTAGAAATGACTGTACCCTGAATATGAGAAAGAAGGCATGCTAATGCAGCAGGAACATGAGGGAAGAGTATAGAGAATTTTTGAGAGATAAACAAAGATCACAAACATCTCTATAGGCCATAGTGAGTATAGAACTACATTCTATACTATAGAGAACTATATTCTAGTTGTAAGAGCATGATATGATATATTAGGTTCACAGAAAAGACTTTCACATTGATTATGGAGAATATATTCTATTTTCATATGAGGCTAAGAGGAAACAAAGGCCTCACCACTATCCAAAGGATTTCATTAAAGAAGGCATGATGGACCATGCCTTTAATCTCAGCACTCAGGAGGCACAGGTAGGTAGATTTCTATGAGATGTAGGCCAGCCTTGTCTACATAATGAGTTCCAGAGCTACTGGGAGACCCTGTCTCCAAAAAGCAAAAAACAAAGTGAATTGGTAAAATCAATATTTTTTCAGGGGAATTTTATTTGAATCTAAAAGTATCTGGATAATTTAGGCACTCAAGAACACTTTTGGATGATAGGATAAAGAGTAAATGGATTTGGGATCTCTATTCCATCCTTATTTGCAATAATGAAAATCCCTAGATAAGCACATCCTTTAGTAATTTTTACAGCCTAACAGAGAGACCTGCTTACAAAGTTGAATCTACTGTTTATTTAAATGTTCATCATGTCTTGGTCACATTTAGCAAACTACCAAATTCTGTTTCTTCTGCTTCCTCAATCATATTTTAAAAAACTTTGGGAAAGAGCACCATCCATTTTCCCAAATTGTAATCTTTTTTTGATATTGTGCTGTCTAGAACATCTCTTCCCCACATTTTCCAGTTACAGATTTCTGTTTCTATTCTTTCTGATTTGTCGAGTGAGTACAAGAATTTTCATCAATTATTTGCTTTCATACTATTATTAAGTTCAGGTTTGACCTATACTAACTGAATACAGCAGTTCTAATCACTATGCATCATTTGTAAGGACACTAGAAATCTTTAGACATTCTAGTTTTAATCATGTTTATAACATTTTCCAGTTCCAAAAAATACCAACATAAACTTTTATTAAGTCTTGAAGGAACACAGCTTTGGTGAAGTATATCTGTAGTCTGAGCACTCAGAAAAATCATGGAAATCACATTCATTTTATGTCTTAATTTGGAAATTATTAATGTTGTAAAGATCTTTTCAAGGCATGGTGCATGTTTGCCAACTGTATGACTCAGAGTAGCACTTTTTAGTTACTATAACAATCAAACCAAAATCTTGGATTCTGAAATTAACCAATGTTTGTCACTTATACCAAGTCCAGTACAGATGTTCCTGGCTAAGCTATTCTACTGGACAGCTCCATCCAAGAAAACAATCTGACTTCAGGTTCCCACTGTCATGTAATTCTATTTTGGACAACTTTACTTCCAGACACTGAGTGAGATAATGGAAGAGCACATTTTTCATGGCCAGGCAATAATAAGTTCCCTTTGCTCTATTTAGAAGAGCCAGCTACATTATGACAACATAATTATGAGAATCACTGGAGAATTTAATGTTGCCTTTTGTTTAGGAAAAGTAAAGGAAGATTTTTCAGGCTCTAGCCAGTTCTGTCATAGATGTCATACAGTCCAGAAATCTTTAAATTGTCAGTGACTGATTTATTTTCTAAGGTGAAGCTTATTAGTTTAGTGGTTTAGAAACTATAGTCTAATTGCACTCTCTTCATTGTTTGTACATAACTGTGAGTAGAAGTCATTCCATTAAAATTTTTCCAAGACACAGTTTACTCATCGAATTTCTTTTCTTACAAATTGAATGATACTAAATATTAGCAGCAAAATAAAATGTCCTGTCAGAAATATGACCCAAAATTCCCAGAATGACATACTATAGGAGGAATGAAGTTCATAGTACATTTCTCACACTAATAATATTTCAGTGGTTATGGAACTTAAGAGGACACAACTACCCTGTATAAATTTATAGGAAATGTTGCTGCATACATTCTTAATTCTTTCTGTATAAATTATTTGCAAAGGAGTTTAAGAGAATTAGTTTACCAAGTAATATAAACAGCAAAGGTAAAAAATTATATATTCTAAGAAAAACACTACAATAAAGAAAACTGGCTGAAATCACAGTAGCTGTGGCACTGAATTCCTCCTGCCTATTGAGGATGTTTGAAGCAAGTAAGCAAAATTTACAATACAGTATAAACATTGGGACTCAGTGTCTTTTCTTATTGCTGGGATAAAATACCATAACAAAAGCAATGTCACATGCAGAGAATAAGTGTCTGAGAGATGCCCAACCCCAAGTGACACATCTACAACTGACCCTCTATACCTAATGCTCACTTGCGGATCACAGTGGAACAAGGAGTAGAGCGAATACTAATGCATCTCTCAACAGTCATCAGCAAAGCTCCCTCATGCAACACAGAGAGAAATGAAAACAAAAGGTGACAAATGGCCAAAACGTAGAGAATAAGAACCTGCAGAGTGTGAATCCTGGACAGATCTCCTATATTAAACTCCATCCACCAAGAGCTCAGGGACCACCGTGGAAGAGGGAACCAAAAGATTTTAAGAGCCAGGGAGGAGGCACATGATGATATGGAAATAGAGTCTTATGGCCTCCTGGCAAATTGCTCATATGAACCTACAACAATGGTGCCAGTATTCAAAGGACCCATCAAAACTCGAGCAGATAAAAACTCAGCATAGAACTGTGGAAATGGGCAGCAGGCTCCAATCTTAGCCAGAGAGCTACTGGCAGCCGATTACTGATGGATAAGGAAAAGCCGATCTTAAAGGAAGTGACTCTAGATAGGCTGACTAGACCTCAGTGAATGAACTTTTACTGAGGGATATACACTAATTTGCCTAGATAGGCTTTAACATATATGACAGGAAGATTAAAATCCAGTGGGGCAGGCTTTGTGAGTGGTCCAGAACATGGAGTGATGTAAAGATGTTTAATTTTTTTTTACCTTTTAAAAAAAATTTATTTATTTTTTATTTAATAACCACATGATTAGAAGCATTTCATTACAGCTTTAACATATTCAGTAACAATTTCCAGAGCAAGGATACATCCCTTTCAAAGTGGCTGTAAATTTTTAGGTTCACAGTTGAATTAATTTGGTTATATAATATTGAACTCAGTATAAACCCTGTAATGCATAAAATTGAATGAGTTTTCACCCTTTAAAGAAGATCTCCATTTCATTTTAAAATATGCTGTTTCCTACATTTTTAATGTTTCTAACACTTAGATGTTTGCACAGTGTCTTTAATCTCTATGTACCTGATTATTATTAGTCACAGTCGGTTACACTCAGATCCTTGGCACCTGAGTATGGACATAGAGTCATCAGTAGATTTCAATGGTAATGTTTATCACCTCTACTAATTAACATGAAGTAAATTTTTATGCTTTCTCCTCAAATATGTCTTTTTTTAAATTTTGTTGACTTTTTTTTTGTGTGTATAATCATACAGAACATCCCGCATGATCTTAATCATCTATATACCCACTTCCCAAGTGGCACCCTACCACAGCCCCCCCTCCAGACACACTGGTACTATTAAGAGCTAAAACTAGGATTTAGGTATTCTGCCTTCAGAGCCCACATTACGATAATTTTGATTTACTAACAACTTAATAATACTCAAATGTCTTCCTAACCCCTTACTTCACATAATAATCATTTTCCTTCATATTTTACCTCTAATTATGTGTTTTAGCTGGCTTTTGATTGAGCAATAACTAACAATGCCCTCTTATGTACTCATGTATTTAATAAGGAATCATAGTTGTATTACATCTGATGTAGTGAAGGATCCCTTAGCAAGAATTAAGAATTGGCACTTTAGTCCACTCTGCCACTTCCCATGGTTACTTGAGTGACCTGTTTTCCTTTCTGTAGTTGAAAAAGTTGAAAGGTATATTTATATTGTTTCTGTTTATAGTTACCTATATAATTACTTCTGCTGGCATTCTTTATTTTGTCAGGAGGAATCAAATTAAAACATACTGTCTTTTCCATGTGAAGGACATGCTATTTTTGGTAGATTTATTTTGCAGGTGACACGTTTTCTCAGTCTTCATTTATATGGAGTTATTTTATTTCTCCATCACTTTTGGAGACAAGATTTCCTAGATTTAGAATGTCTTGGCTGACATCTTTTGCCCAGCATTTCATGCATGTCATCTCTCTGTCTTCTGGCCATTATAGATCCTGGTGACTTTTATTGTGGTAAATATTATTTAGTGTCCTTTTTGAATAACGAGCTCTTTTCTTTGAGCTGCCTGCAAGACTTGTCTTGAGCAAATTGATTCTGATGT
Source organism: Nannospalax galili (assembly GCF_000622305.1). NCBI lineage: Eukaryota > Metazoa > Chordata > Mammalia > Rodentia > Spalacidae > Nannospalax > Nannospalax galili. The sequence continues at coordinate 342,364 of NW_008354017.1, read as the reverse complement.
ATCTAGTTGTGGATATCGTCAGTTCATCCCACTGAAAATTCTGTGAGTTTCTTAATTATGTAGATTAATGTTTTTCGTACTCGTTAGATGTTTTCAGCTCTTTTCTCTAGCTTATCACTGTAGCAATAGGAAATACTGCATGATATTGATTGTTTTTAGACACCTTCAGAAAGTCTGACATGGACTGTAGGGTTACAATCTACATTGTCACTAATATGTAGTTTTAAAGTATTATAATAAATAATCACATTTGATTTTATAAGCATAGATGATATTGAAAAACAGTCTTTACAGTAAAAAGCTTCTGTGAACCCAAAACTTTATCTGCAAGTAAATAATATCTTAACTATGAATGGGACTATTCTCAGGTGGTAGAGTACTGGACAGTATAAAATGGACATGGCAAGCCGAGCACTAATACATGTACTGCTGTGTTGTGACTGTGGACACAGGTGACCAGTCCTGCCATGCTCCCATGCCTATGACTTCCATGCCATGATGGACTGTAACCTGGAATTGTGTGCCAAATAAACTCTCTTTTACAAAAGTTTTTACTGAATTTTTGTGAATTTCATGCAAGCAACAACCCAGATAACTTAACTACTGGTATATCCTTTAAGTTATTGGAGGAAGGACGTTGGTATCATTTCTCCTACCTCTACCCATGTTTCTTGCTTTATACAAAAGATATCAGGTGTATGTCTTTCATGAAGCTATTGTGCTTATTGTGTTAAAGCATCTAAAAGACAGCTGACCCACCACTGATGATTTAAGGATAAAGTACAAGACTCAGTTTAGTCACTGAAGCAATACATATGATAAAGTGCACATTTGTTTTTAAATAGTTGTGAAAAACCAAATCTCCAAGTTTCTCACATACATTAAAGATACAAAAATTTGCAACTGGAGATGAAGATTTATCTAACAAACTCTAGATTTTATCATCCATTCTCAAAGGAGCTATGAAAAAAGAAAAAGCTCTTACATCTCAACTGAAAGAAAAGACCTTCAAGAAGATCACTTGGACAGCCTTGTATATACTCTCAGAAGTTAAAATCCTCATGCCACTATAATCTGATTATCCTTTAAGTTTTAGTTCCAGCACTCTGTAGGCAGAGGCAGGCAGATCTCCATTGTTCAAGACCATCCTGGTCCACATAGATACTTCTAGGCCAGTGGGAATACAGGGAGACCCTGTCTCGGAGACCCTAAAAAAAAAAAAAAAAAAAAAAAAAAAAAAAAAGAAAAGAAAAAAAGAAAGCAAAAATAGAAGACTAAGGTAAGGAGACATGATGCCAGCTGACAAATAGGTTACATAAGCAGAAATGCTTGTACTTTCTAACTTTTCCAGGGACAATAATGTGAGAATATCTTCTAAATGTACATGTTTTCCTTTGTAGACCAAATGGGGATCCTGAATAAGAAAGATAGAAAAAAATCTCAATGCTGTTACAAAGGAATAGAGCAAGTTGACAATGAAGTGGGCTCAGAAAAAAAAATCTGAAATTATAAAGATTCCTAATAAGAAAATTATAGGGCAGGGACTGTAACTCAGCGACAGTATAGTTGCCTGATAGTCATGGTCCCATTGGTTCAATCCAGAGTATGGCACCAAAAATTACAAATGTGATTAATTTATAGATTTAGTATTTTAAAGGTATTCACTTAAGGAAGGGGTAGATTGAAACAAATTTCCAAGAAATTAAGAAACTATTAATAACAGTAATGATTAATTAAGATCATTGCACTGACTTTTAAATAGTTGTGGAAAACCAAATCTCCAAGTTTCTCACATATATTAAAGATACAAAAATTTGCGACTGGAGATGAAGATTGTTTGCTATCTTCTTTCCAAACCCCAACTGGCTCCTTAAACAAAAATCTTAGGTGAACCATAAGAAGATGGAGACCAGCAGCAAATTGTTCACCATGAGCAAAGGTGCATTGTATCGGTGGAACGCTAAGGATCTATGTGACCTGTGGGCACACTGTATAATCCTCATGTTTATGTTGACTAGGCAGAAGGGGTATTTAGGAGATATAATTAAGAACATCAACCAGCTGAAGTTAGAGCAGAGAGATTGTCTAGGTGATTAAATGTTATGAATTGTTTAGAAACAAAGAATGTTCTTCAAGAAGCAGAAAACAGAAACTTGGAAAGACTCTAAAGGCAAGAAAATGTCATTGAAAGGAATTTTTTCATTGATAGGTGGAAGAGAATGAGCCAAGTTGGCCCACCCAACTACTTAGAAAGGAAAAAGGGACCTTTTCTCTAGAGTTCTACCACAACAAAGAACTAAATTTTCAACTTTGAGGATCTTGGAAATGGACACTAATCCAGAGTCAATATGAGATAGAGTTCCATCTGATCAATATTTTGTTTCAATTGCATGAAACCTAAGAAAAGAATCTATACAGATATTCCAGACCTACCAAATTTGAGTGTTAATTTAAGTTGCTAAATTTAGGGTGATCTGTTATAATAGAAAGAGAAAAGTAATATGATTATGCAGCATACTCATCAATTTTAAATCAAGTTTAGATATTTGCATTTTATCTGGCAAGATTTATTAATATCTCCATTGAGAATATTTGGCAACTAAAATTATTTGTAATGAATTTATGTAAAAAATGATCATAAAATATTACACTTAATTTTCAAAAGGCAAAAAATTAATAACAACAATGCAAAATATGTGGATATTCAATAAAATAATTTGTGGATGGTTTCTATAAGTTTATTTAACCAATACACCAGTAATTTATTTGAAAATCAAATCAATTAATTGCTTGAGATCTCCTATAACCCACAGTAATACTGGTCTTAAATTACTGTTTTTACATCTTTTAATATAGCAAACAAATGGTAAGAGGTCTTTTAATTGAGTACTATATGGCAATGCAAACATAGAGCTTTTGAATCACTGAATAGTTTACAAATATAATGACATTTACATTAGAAAAGGTAGTTTCTATTGTAATACAGGAACAGTATCAGCACATTTCAAAACAGAGACATGGCATTTGATATTTTTCAGCTGCACTTTCTATAATGCACTAAAATTAACTCAGCAATATTGTAAAAACTGAAGTTAATTCATCCATCCCAAAATGATTACATTGAAATAATTTGATACTTTTGTTCAAGGAACAATTTACTAAAAATTTAAGCTCAAGGGGTTGCAGAAATGGATCAGCATTTAAGAGCACTGATTGTTCTTACAGAGGACCCAGATTCGATTCTCAGCACCCACATGGAAGCTAACAACTGTGACTCCAGTGCCAGGAGATTTGATTACCTCTTTTGACCTCCGTGAGCATTGCACAGCATGGGTGCACCTCCCTACATGCAGGCAATACAATCATAAACATAAAATTTTAAAAAATAAATAAATAAAATATTAAAAGCTAAGCTCAAGCAAAATATTAATTTCTTTCAAATTGTAGTGTCCTAAAGTCTGAAAATTATCAAGCTTAATTAATAAAAAAAAAATCACTTCTGGAACTGTGAAAATGGCCAGTAGGCCCCAATTTTAGCTGAAGAACGATTGGGCACCTGATTACTCCTGGGTGAAGAATAGCAGATCTCTTTTAAGGAAGTGACTCTAGATAGGCTGACCAGACCCCAGTTGATGAACTTGTACTGAGGGACATCTGGAGACACTAATTTGACTCTTGACTCGATAGACCTTAACATAAATAACAGAATGCATGAAATCCAGGGTAGGGGCTAGGGGAGGGTGCCGACATGAAAGGGGGTATAAAGATAATTAAGATGATGTATTTGAAATACACAAAAATTCAATAAAAATATACAGAAAAAAATCACTTCTGACCTTATTTTAAATATTTCAATTGTTAGTCTTTAGTAGTGTAAAAATTAATATTTTATATTATTATTATGATGCCAGTATAATTATTTATAGGTAGCTTTATATATAACTTTTCACATATAAAATATAACATTTATTCAGATTTTATAATTATTTTCATGGGTATGCATGTATAGTGTATAAATATTTGTTTGTCTGAATGCTTGTGTGAGGTGGCCATATATGTAAATTTAGATTAGCAGGAATACCATTCACAATTTCCAAAGTACTAGATTTAAAAATTTTTCATGCTGGGTGGTGCACATGTGCAGTGGTAGTACACACTGCATTCTCAGTACTTGGAAGTTTAAGGCAGAAAGATTGTGGATTCCAGGTGAAGCTGGGTTTCATAGTGAGTCTGAGACCAGTCTGGAAAATTTGGCAAGATGCTGTCAACAAACAGAACAAACAAATACTTGAGAATAAGAAAGTCAAGGTTAAACAATGGACATGTGAAGGTAGATTACACTGCAGTAAAATGGCTCTTTCATATTTTAATTTTTTTAATAGTCTGCCTTAAATGATCAGTTCTAAAATCAATCCAAACTAGAGAAGTATAATTCTTAATAACAAGATGACATATCCTGGCTTTAAACTGTGCAACTTGTCTTCAACCTAATGTCCTTAAGGTTCACTGCACTTTAAAATAATTATACATATGTGCCAAGAGTGGTGGCGTACACCTTTAATCCCAGCACTCGGGGGGCAGAGGCAGGTGGATCTCTGTGTGTTCAAGGCCAGCCTGGTCTACATAGTGAGTTCCAGGACAGCTGGTGCTACAGGGAGACCCTGTCTCAAAAAGACCAAAAAAGAAATTATACATATATGACCTAAATCAATAACATAAAAGAAGTACTACATCTGAGTACAAAAAAGTTGTCCAGGGAAAGGTAAGGACAATACTTTTAATAGTACCCTGTGAATCAGCAGAAAGACATTAAGAATTTCAATTCAATTTTCAACAATATTGATAATAACCAGAAAGTAGCAAAATGAAATCCAAAATTCTGTAAGGGGAGTGTTTATCTATCCAGCATCCCTCTGCCATCTATCTATATGCCCATGGCCTCTGTAACATACATATCCTTATACACTTCTCTGTCTCAAGTTGTCAGAGCTCTTGTTTCAAAAAAGCAATTAAATGGTATGAGAGTTAAGACACGTGTATTTACCAAGTATGTCTTTGTCTTCGATAATTACCATCTCAACCTCTTGTCCAGTAATAATTGTGCATGTGGAAGGAGCTTGAAGAAGAACACTGATCTCACCAAAGGACTCCTTCTCCTTAAGTTTACCCATGTACACAAGCTTCTTAAATTTTTTCTGCAAAATATATATAATATTGATGTTTAATGAAATTATTTGCATATGCATTTTCATTATCAGAATCTCCCTTATTCATAATCCATTTGTTAAATTAACCATAAATTTCATTCAAATCAGAGAAAATATTTATTTATATACATTTTATATTAGACCAATGATATATTAGAGTCAATTAAGTATATCCAAGATAGTTGACAACATTGTCATTTAATTAATCACAGGTTACGTTTTGTTAGTTATTTAGTGTGTGTGTGTGTGCGTGTGTGTGTGTGTGTGTGAGAGAGAGAGAGAGAGAAAGAGAGAGAGAGAGAGAGATGGTGTCCCTGTGGAGGTCAGATGTCAATTTATGGGGTTCTAGTCTCTCTTTCCACTATATTGGTTCCAGGGATCACACTCAGGTTGCCAGGCTTGACGACAAGCACCTTTATCAGCTGAGTCATCTCACTACCCAGCCCGTTGCATTTTTGAATACACGATGATGTCTGAGAAATGTTGAACTAGTTCTGTTTTTCAAGGCTCTAGAATACTGTTTTGTGATCAGAATTTATCTTTGAACATTTCGTGAACCACCAGTTGTTACCTCAGCCTTAGTTACAAGACACAGATAATGGGTAACTGGGAGGAGAGTGGAAAATATAATGGTCATTCATGATGGGATTAACTGAAATAAGAATTCCCCTGTCTTTCCTCTGTGTGTGTGTGTGTCTGTCTGTCTGTGCTTTACTGGGGATTGAATCCAGGTTCTTGCACATGCTAGATAAATATTCTTTTGTTGAACTATATACCCACCTATTAATTATTAAAACAAGGACAATGAGTTTAATATGACAAAGTACCAATTTAATTACAAATTAGAGACATTGTGAAGAAGACTTTACTGCAGTTTCAGAATAGTGCTTCCAGAAAAAAGTTGACATATTTTCTGGGAGATAAAAACAGTATTATAACTAAGATAATCTGAAAAGAAGCAACTATGAAAAGTCAAATGTCCTTCACAGTGGGAGCATGACAAAATCTTGGAAGAGGCGCAAGTCTTTAGTAAGTTTGATAAAGTCAAAGCCATAACAGTTTATATATTTGCCATTTTTTCAAATGGCAACTTTTACCCTGAATATGGCTAATAAAGCAAAATTCAATTAAGCTGAAGATTTAATTTACTTCCATTGGACTATGAGAGAAAGGATAGTTAGTTATAACTGTTCTATTCCTATGCAGAATTTTATTTTGCCTGATTTATGAAAATCAAGTCAGTAGAATGTGATTGGGGTTGATCCTGCCTAGTACTGAGATTCTAACTTCTTGCAGGGTTTTATACTGTGGTGTGGTAGTCATTTAGCCTAATATACTCCAATTTCTCCATACAATTGTCAATGGACATTTGAATTATGTCTAGTTTATGGCTCATGATGTGATTAATCATGTAGGCATATTTTCATTGGTCATTTAATATATATATATAGAAGAAAACTTGTGGCTTGTGTGATAAAGTTCATTTTAATCTGTCTGATCTTGGCAGCACCTTGCTGGTGTTTTAAATTCTATTTCTCTGAAAAAGGATATGAAGCAACTTATAATTTACTTATCGGTCATTCTAGAACTTACAGTTCAACATATCTTATTTCTTATTGTTCATTCCTATATCTTACAATTAAGAGAAATTCATCAAATAATTCAAATATAATTTTCCTAAATCAAAAAAAAGTTGATGTCCAAAAGGCATGAGCAACACAATCATCATTCTTGATTTTTTAGAGTAGATTGTTAAATAAATTAATAAGTTGAAACTCACCACTTGGTTTAATCGTCGCTTCCCAAGTCCTATAATATTTCTATATATGTTACAATATCCAGAATTAATGAAGCCCACAAACGAAATGACAGTTCCACTTTCCACTAGCACTGGAGAGAGAGAGAGAGAGAGAGAGAGAGAGAGAGAGAGATTTTACAATTCTGCTATATAAGAAACTATTTTAAAAACCTGATGAGAAAAGTTGACTTCTTAATTCAATAAATACTCCTGATCATTTCCTCAATCTATCCCATTTTATGTCCAATACATATATGGTATAAAATGCTAAATGTGTACCTGGTATTTATATATGTATCCTAGCATAGAATAATCATGATAAGGCTTTGGCGGTAAGGCAGTGGTGTTGTCGTATTGCCTAGTAGGAAGAGGAAAAAGTGCCTTGTGAAGGTCTCATCTGTAGCATTTGCTGAATTCTATGTTAAAGATATTTCTGTATGACTGATTTCAAACTACCAGAGATTCTGAACAGGTAGTTCTATGAAAATAAAACAATTGCTTTTCCAGAGTCAATAACTTCAGCCAGAATCAATAATTTACTGAATATGGTAGCAATTGTGAGTGAGTGTTCTAAAGGCACCCTGGTCTAATTTGAGGATTTTTCTGCTACTTTCCATGTGTTCTAATACAAATTGTATACCTCCTCTGCTGTAGATTTTAGCCTTTAAAATAGTAAAATTGGGAATTCCTTTTCTATATTCCATATTTGGTAATTAGATAAAATACAGTACTAAGACCTCTGGCACTTAGGACTGACTGAGTAATGTTATGTTTCATTGTTGTTTGAAACCTATGAAATCACCAGATAGCCAAAATGAACTTGAAAATGAACTCAATAAGTTTTACATCTTAATAACTATCACTCTATCTAAAAGAAATTAATTTTCACCTAACCTATGTCATTTCTTAAATTGTCAATGTATTTAATTTAAAGCATAACTCAAGAATGGGGAAGTAGCTTGATCAAATGTGGTTGCGACAGAGTTTGTTACCCATTACCCATGTAAAAAGTCAAGAGTAATGGTGATGCTTGTACTATCAGCACAGGGGACATGAAGCCAGGCAAATTCCTGAAGGCATCTTAGCTTGGTTATAGAGCCCTAGACCCCAGTGAGAGACCTTGTTCCACAAAGCAATAATGATGGAAACTTTTATAAATTATCATTTTAAAAAGAGATCTCTTTTTTTCAAACATCATGTTGTAGTAGTGACCATTTCATTTTTTAGCTAATCAGAGAGGGAATCAAGAAAGGAGTAAAGAGTTTTCTGTCAATTATTTAAAGTCACATGGAGTTAGGCTTTTTAAATTAAACTAGAATCAATCTTGCTTATTTATAATACAAAAATTTCTACCCAGTTTTTAGTCTACATCTCTGAATTCTCTATATTTTTCTTGTAGACATATCAGAGAGAAGCAGACAGAGAAACAGAAGCACATACAGAGAGAGAGAGAGAGAGAGAGAGAGACAGAGAGACAGAGAGAGACAGAAACAGATAGAGACAGAGAGATTGCTCCAAAACCAGAGGTTTCCATGTTATTTCTTTCAAATTTCACCTTTTATTTTATATGTTTGTGGTATTTTTTAAGGCACTGGCGTTCTAAAGTCTAATATGTATACTCTGGTTAATACTGTTGCTCTTCTTACTTTGGCTTCAAAGCCTGATATCTTTGGAAGTATATGTTTGATTTTCCTTTTCATTTTAACTTTGAGTACTGTTTTGTAACATGGGATTTAATTTCCCCTGTGCTTGATGCTTTCTTTAGTAAATATATGAAATGTGCTAAGCTATGTCTGCCACAAAGTAAATACTTTATATAAGCTTACTGTTCCTCCCCTGAATTTTGATCCTCAGGCTTTCTAGATAGTCCAACTATAACAGTAGTCTTAATTTAAAAACTCACTGAAAGAAAGTACAATAAACAAAATTCAGTATAAATTCAAAACTATAAGAATGTACCTCTAAAACAAACATGGTTACATACAAAATATGCAAAATCCTTTATAGAAAATATTAAAGAATAAGAACTTTCATTTGGGAAGGACTTTTGGAAGGTGCAATCTTTCTTATAAGGTTGAGAGCAATGCTAGTTAGATCAGTCAATCTCTATTATTCATTATTTACTTGATTATTATGTTGACTCTTCTTTCTAAAGCGAATTTCCAGCTTTGGATATTTTATAATTTCTAGAAATACATTTTTCTTACTTAGTTTTCCAATCCAGTTGACTAGACTGTGAGACTTTAACTGCTCTTCAATCTTTACTGTTACTTTATCATACTGCATTTGCTTTCAGTGTTTTTACTCATAATAATATATTATAAAACAACAATTCATTTCAAGAACAATTCTATTTATTCTGTATATTGACTGCATCCTTGTTCATTGACCTTTAGCCTTAAAATTCATTTTCTATAGGGATTTGCCTTTTTCCAACTTTTATTTACAAATTCCAGGCTAATTTATCTTTCATATTGATTGCTTTCAGAATGTATTTAATCTATCACATTACAATCTATCTATATAGCTCTAATTATAAACATTATAGTCTGAAATGTGGTGATTCTACTATATTCTGGCTGAGCTTTTCTTAATGTCCTTTTGAAACAGTTGCATGCTATTTAGTTTCCAAGAATTTAGGAGTTGTAGCTAATAATCTTGTTTGTCAACATGATAGGACTTAGAATCACCATGGCAACAAGTCTTTGGTCATGTCTGCAAGAGAATTTCTTAATGGGAATAAAGGAGGTCAGAAGCCACATTCTGAAGTAGGGGTTACTCCCATGACCTGGAGTCCTAGATCGCATTAAAGGAGACAGGGGCTGAGCAGCAGCATTCATTGCTCTTGGCTCTCTGGCTGCAGATGCCACATAACCAACTGCCTTAACTTCCCATTACCATGTCTTCCCTACCATGATCCACTATACCTAAAATTGTGAGTCAAAACAAACCTTTTATTATTTATGTTACTATTGTCAGGTATTTTGTCAGATCAGGAAGCTAATTAATACAGAACTGTCTTTTTGTTACCCTTTAAAATGTACTAGATTTTCTGTCTTGCTCTATCACTTTTCCAAAGAACTCTGATATTTAAGATAATTTGTCCATTTCAATTGAAAATGAAATTCAGAATGTCTGGCCTAACAAGAACACTCATTGCCTTAACACAATATCTCATTAAGTATATATATATA
>NW_008354017.1:324140-332014 GCF_000622305.1 Nannospalax galili | reverse complement strand
CCTCAGGCTTTCTAGATAGTCTAACCATTACAGTAGTCTTAATTTAAAAACTCACTGAAAGTACAATAAACAAAATTCAGTATAAATTCAAACTATGAGAATGTACCTCTAAGACAAACATGGTTACATACAAAATATGCAAAATATTTTATAGAAAATATTAAAGTGTAAGAACTCCATAATATAAATGAACCAAATTTTCATTATCCACTCGTCAATTGAAGGACACTTAGGTTGCTTCCGTCTCTTAGCTATTGTGAGAAGAGCAGTAACAAACATGGATGTACAAGTGTCTCTGCAATAGGATGAGTTCTTTGGGTATATGCCAAGGAGTGGTATCACTGGGTCAAATGGTAGGTTCATTTGTAGTTTTTAAGAGCTCTCCACTATACTTTCCATAGGGGTTGAACAAGTTTGCATCCCCACCAGCAGTGGATGAGTGTTCCCTTTCCCCACATCCTCTCCAACATTTGGTACCATTTGTTCTTGATCTTAGCCAGTCTGACTGGGGTAAGGTGAAATCTTAAAGTGGTTTTAATTTGCATTTCCCTAAATATTAGTGATGCTGAACATCTTTTAAGATGTTTCATAGCCATCTTCACTTCTTCTTTTGAGAACTCTCTGTTCAGCTCCTTAGCCCGTCTTTTAATTGGGTTGCTTCTTGTCTTGGCCCTCTGTTTTTTTGAGTTCGTTATATATTCTGGTTATTAAACCTCTGACAGATGCGTCGCTGGTGAAAATTTTCTCCCATTCTGTGGGTTTTCTGTTTGCTTCCTTGGTTGTCTCCTTTGAAGTACAAAAGCTTTTTAGTTTAATGAGGACCCATTTGTTAATTCTTGCCCTTGTTTCCTGAGCAATTGATGTCCGGTTTAGAAAATCCTTTCCTATACCTATATCTTGTAGGTTTTTCCTAATGTTTACTTCTACTAATAGTTCAGAGTTTCAGGCTTTACATTGAGGTCTTTGAGCCATGTGGAATTGACTTTTGTGCAGGGGTTTAGTTTCATTCTTCTACAGGTGGAGATCCAATTTTGCCAGCACCATTTGCTGAACATGCTGTCTTTCCTACAGTTAATCTAAATCACAGTTAATCTAAAATCACAAACTAATCATGCAGCTCAGTATTAGAATATCTGTCCATGCTTACAGTCTCACTTGTTTCCCTTGCACTGGAAAATAAATAAATCTTACAACTGGTGAAAAGAAGTAAACACCTAAATTAAAAAGGTTTATCCAAGATATGAACATAAATTCAATTTTTTAAAAATAATTTAAATCCATCATTTCAACAGACTACAGAAAATATGTGATCATATCAATAAATCCAGAAAAGCATTTACAAATTTGAGATTTAGAGTTGGATTGTGGGTCTGTTGTAGAACATCTGATTGACATGAGCAAGATATGTGTTTAATTCATTGAACTGCAAAAACTAATAAATAAAAGAAATACATACCTTTTCAAGACCAAAACACTCAGCAAACAAGATATAGCAGGCAATTTCTTGAACTTGATAAAGACTATGTAATTTGTAGGTACCATTAAGAGTGAGAAACTAGTTTTCCTATTAAAAATCATAAAAATGGTTCTCTTTTTTTACTAATTGTTTTCACCATCAAACTGGAGCCCCTAAATAATTGCATGAGAGAAACAATACACACGCAAGCACATACACACACATATGTATATACCACATATAAATGATATATACATCCATATGAAGAAATTAAACTGTTTCTATATGATAAGCTCATTATTTAGAAAATCTGAGAAGATACAACAAATTCTAAACTAATAAGGGATATCTGCTAAGACTTGCAGATACAAAGTTAAAATATAAAAGTCTCCTACTTTCCAATATACTAGTCATTAGCAAGAGCAATTAGAAATTACAACAGAGGGGCTGGAGAAATGATTCATCTGTCAAGAGCACTCACTGCTCTTGCAGAAGAGTCAAGTTTGATTCTCAATACCCACATGGCAGCTAATAACCATGCATAATTCCAGTTCCAGGGGAATCCAGCACCCTCTTCTGACCTCCATGGATATTGAACTACACAGGTGCACTCACATACATGCAGGCAATGCATTCATAACATAAAATAAAAAGAATAAACTAGTAAAAATATTAATTAAAACAGAATACCCACAATTAGGGACATCATAGACCATAGGGGTGACCTATTGTTGTTTTAAGTATTCACACTGTCAAGTGCATGCTAATGTCTACATTTATATTCGTAGTTTTGTATTGTTCTCAACTGAAGTCTTTTTTTCAGTGGGTAGTAATGTAGAGACTCATATCCATAGATTGAACATCTGTAGCTGCACAAGCATGGACAAGATCAAGCCAGTTAAACATTTCAGCATGCATGGGGGCAGGCTACCAAGGCAGTACCCCTAGCTCAAAAGCTATTGGCAGTTGATGGGTGCTGTGGTAGATAGAGTTGTTTTTCTTTGATGGAAAGATGGCTGCTAGTAGGTTGTCTATGACCCAGTGGGTGATCCCACACCCAAGCATGAGTAGCACTAAGTAGACTTCAGGTGTTAAAAAGCAAAAATTAAAAGAACTATGAATTTGGAAGGGAGATGTATCCAAGCACCTCAGGGGTTATTGGAGAGGAGAACATGGTTTAGATTTGATCAAGATACATTTTATCCATATATGAAATTTTCAAAAAATAAATAAAATGATTAAAAGAGCACCTTTAAATTTGTCTTCTATTTAAGTCAAATATTTCTTTTGTAGTCATTCAAAAATACAAGTGAGAAAATCTATAATATATGCATAAGTCTATAAGCTATGTACAAATAAAGATATCAATGAAGTTCTAAATAAATGGAGATATATTAATGTTCATACATAGAAACTCAATATAATTAACATTGTTGGTCCTTTCTTCATAAATGATATACAGACTCAATAAAACATCATTTAAAATTCCACTGTTATTTCATTCTGTAGATACTTACAAACTAATTTCATATTTTATAGAGAGATGGAAAAGATAGAGAAAAGGCTGCATTATACTGAAGGAAAAAAAAAGGAAGATTGGTTCTACTAATGTCACAACTTCTTTACATTTACCTTACTCAAAATGGTGTAATACTAGCAAAAGAATAGAAAAATAGAACAATGGAATAGAAGAGACACCCCCACAAATTGATCCACATGGAGTCAAACGGTGTTTAACTGGAAATATTTTTTTTGACAAAATATGCAGAAATAGCTACGCATCCCCAAATAAAAAAGGGAATTCAAACACAGACCTTACACTGTCTACAAAATTTTACTTACGATGAGTCAGAGACCTAAATGCAAAAAGAAAAAAGTCAAGACCATGAGGAGACAATAACTACAAGATATAGAACCAGATGACCTTGGGTTTGGGAGAGATATAAATAGGTATGATATTAGTGGCATGGTGTGAGGAAGAACACATAAGCTAGATTTCACAAAATTAAAGGTCAAGTTTCCTCTGCATCACTCATTGAATAATAATTATAAGATGAACCACAGAAGGAAGAAAATATTGTTAAAATATATATCTGATCAAGAACTGGCATCCAGTAAAGGACTTTCTAAATCAGATCTCAGTCACTCAGGAAATAAGGTCATCAATAGACAAATGTGACCTCATTAATCTAAAAATCTTCTGTATAGCAAAGAAAACAATAAGTCAAATGAAGAGGAAACCTTCAGAGAGGGAGAAAAATTTTGATTAGTTATAGGTCTGACAGAGGATTAATATACAGAATAAAAAAAAACTGAACCAAAAAATCAAGAAAACAAATGACCCAATTTTAAAAATGGGCTCTGAATTAGAACAGATTAGATCAGAGAGAGATTGCAAAAGATGAAATAAAAATGGCTAAGAAGGGGTTGGAGAGATGGCTCAGCAGTTAAGAACACTGGTTGTTCTTGCAGAAGACCCGGGTTCAAATCCCAGAACCCACATGGCAGTTAACTGTCCATAACTCCAGTCCCAGGGGATCCAACAGCCTCTTCTGACCTCCGCAGGCATTCCATGACATGGGTGCACTTACCTACATGCAAGCAATAAGTGCATACACATGAAATAAAAATAACAAATTAAAAAAAGAAAACAATGTATCTAGTTGATGTTTGTGTATGACTGTTTAAATTATAAATTAATTAGGATAAAAATAATAGGTTTACTTATAACATTTTCAAATATTTTGTATGATATATACATATTTTAGTGAAAAGAAAAAAAATTATCTTGAGTTGTAGTCTAGTAAAAAAAAAAAAGACTAACCATTAGGAATACTAAGTTGATTGTCAATATCTAATTCTGTTTTTATCTTTCTATTTTTTGAAAAACTATTATTTTTAATACGTTGCTAACAAAATGTACTAGATAGACATAAAGACTTGTATGATATATTGGATCTCACTCAGAGGAACAAAAAAAAATTACTTCTCTCTTTTCAAAGACATCACATCATTCATGCTGAGTGAGTGACTGAGGTGCTGACTAAAGGGTGAGTTTTGATGGTTCCTTTGTGACTGAAGAACTTGCTCAAATACTGTGATCACATTTCTTTTCTTTAGAACTCTGTTTTAATGTTTGAAAACAACATGAAGAAATGAAAATCTAAAGTTCTTCTAGTGCATAGGTGTTTAATCACATAATCAAAATTCCTCTGTTTAAAGTGCTTCAATAATTATCTTCAGGCATTTCTCAGTTATTCATTTTATGAAATGAATTTAATAATAAATTCATAAATTTTATTTATATTTTATTCTCTATGGCAAATATTGTCTCTAGATAAATTCTGACAATATTTTCTATAATATGTATTTGTCAAACAAATGTAAGATTAATATTAATCTAATATGTGCACAAATATAGCAAGTTCTATATCACTGCCCTTTCTAAAATAGAAGTTAAGTAAATGGCATTTTAATATAGAGGTTTACCAAGCATTTTGGGTAAAGAATGACTCAGTGTTAAAACAAACATTAGAAAATGAGATTTCTCACATGAACATGGCCAAGCATTAAATAATGAAAATAATTTTTGAAAATTAAACGATAGCAATTTGAGAAGTTTAAGCAGTATAGCTACAGCATTTGATCCTTAACTAGTCTAATTTTTTGAATTAGGTAAAATAAATACTGACCTGCTCGGAATAATCTTCACACCAGTCCTATAAGATCTGGGAATCTAAAGGGAACAAAAGAAGGCTGGAAACCTGGCTTAGCGATTAAGAGCACTGACTGCTCCTGCAGAAGACCCGGGTTCGATTCCCAGCACCCACACGGCAGCTAACAACCGCCCTTAACTCCAGTTCCAGGGGAATCTGAAGCCCTCTTCTGACCTCTGCAGCATTGCACGACACAAGTGCAGTCACATACATGCAGCAATGCACTCATACACATAAAATAAAAATAATAAATAAAATATTTTAAAGAGAACAAAAGAGAAAGTCGGGTATTTGACCTACTGCCCTATATTTATCCAGATTTGTCTTCTTCACCAAAATACTTTTATGCAGTATTAATGTCTGAATTTCTGAATATTCTAAACTCTTACTTATGTTCACTAAAAATACCCCAACAACATGATTTTTTTGAAGTTTGAAAACTGATATATGAAATAGTGGAAAAGTAGTTACTGGCCGTGAGGCTTAAAGCAACCCGAAGTGCAAAAAAATAAAATAATGAATACAAACTAAAGTATGAAACTTAGAGAAAAGTAGATCGGCGCTAGAGGAGATGAATTCTCTCTCTTGGTGAATAATGCAAATATCCATTACACTGCACAGGTTCTAAAGTTCTGTTAATATATAACAGACATGTAACCGGAAGTTTTTTTTAAAATTTTTTATTTGTTATTTTTATTTTATGTGTATGGGTGTATTGCTGCATGTATGTGTGTGCACCATGTTGTGCAAGGCCACGGAGGTCAGGAGAGGGCTCCGGATTCCCCTGGAACTGGAGTTAAGGACAGTTCATAGTCACCATGTGGGTGCTAGGAATCGAACACGGGTCCGCAGCAAGAGCAGTCAGTGCTCTTAACCGCTGAGCCATCTCCTCGGGTCCATAACATGGGACGTTTAAAAAAAAGCAACAACAAAAACACCTGTTTGGGATTCTAAGTTACAATGTCTCTGACATAAATTCAAAATGGAAATATTGGAAGAGATGGAGCTTATCATGTGGTTAATCATGTAGTATTATCATGAGAATGTAGGCCATGCATATATATATATGCTGTGTACAAGACTAGAATATTGTTAAAAAGAAAAACAATGCAGCCATAGAGCAAAGCACAATTTTAGTAAAGAGATTTTAATCTTAAAGCACTCACATAGTGCTTTGAGGACAAAGAAAGTAAGAAGAAAATAACTTGTGTTGAAAACTGACTATGGCTTCCAGGCATCAGTCAGAAAAATATTGATGATTTATGGACAGTAATAGCGATGACAGACACTGAGGAACAAAGGCAGAGACAGAGATAAATTTTCACTTTGTTAACTCTATGGTAGACTACAAAATGTTTTCTTATAATAATGGTCTTGAGCAGAAATCCTTCCAGAGATCTGTACATGAAATTAAACTTCCTACTGTTAGAGGAAAGCAATTATAACAACACACTTAACAGTGTCACTAAAAGCACCACTGTCTCTGGGAAATTTAGAGGAAAGTTTTGTATGTAAATGAGAAAGCTAACACAGTGTTTTATATATAGTTCAAATTTTAGATGACAAAAAATGACAGATGTGATGTAGATTAGAGCTGAGCAGAAGCAGAGCTGAACTGGAAACAAGAAGAATCAGTAACAGCGAGGAGAAAGCATATGAAGCCGTCCTGTTTCTGTCTGACCCCCTGCTGGGAGAACACTTTAAAGACTCTTTCCTGCCAGACTCCCACCTGCATGAGGCTTCCTTTTTTTGTTGTCTACATCTTTTTACAGACATACTCCTTCCCTTTGGCAGTCTGGAGGTTCAAGAAGGACTTTATCATTGATGAACATTAAATTCTGTCCCTTGCCAAAATAAATGGTTAAGAGCATGTTGTGACTCAATCCCATTGAATCATACCAGAATTTTCCCAGAACAATCAGCAAAAGAGAATTGTTCACATGGGCTTCTGGTTGTGAAGACATTTGTCACAACCTAGAGAGGCTTGCTGAGCAAAGAAACAAAGACAAAGCTAAAACAGCAAAGATGGCCAGTAAAATCCTGGTGATATCAGTTCATCCCTTGAATCTGTACATTCCTGAGTCGTACAGCCTGAACTTCCAGTTAGATAGCCAATAACTTTTCCTTGTTTATTAATTTCTTCTTGTTTCTTTGAGTTGTTTTCTTTTATAAATGCAGAGAGATGATTAATAAACCATGTTAGACATAGATTCAGGGATACCTTCTTAGAATGTGTACAAACTGACATTTTGGCTACACAGTGTCAGTGATAGAGAATAAGACCAAACACTTGAAGAGGTTGTACTTTTACACGTTTAGAAATTTATTCAAGTTAGTGGTGTTATAATTCATCATCTGCATGGATTCAGGTGTTCATGTTTTCTTAGAGAAAAAAATCCAATGTATTTTCATATATTTTGTTTGCTTAAATTTTGGGAAAAATCTAATTATGACCTTTTTGAGACAAGGTCTCTTTGTATTCAGGCTGATCTAGATTCTCTATATAAATAGCTTTGTCTGAACTTGAAATATCACTCCTTTACCTCTACCTTCCAAACAGAGTGATTGCAGGTATGTACCACCCCAGCTAAACATTTTACTTTATAATGCAGAAAATCTAACTTTACTTTTAAGTGACAGGATATAGAGTGTCAAAAGTTAATTATACTAATAGGAGATAAATATTTTTCATGAAAAATAAA
>NW_008354017.1:310191-323964 GCF_000622305.1 Nannospalax galili | reverse complement strand
AAATGGTTTCTACAGTGAAGAACCCTGTCAGATACCTCTTAAGGAACCTTAAGAAAAGCTTAAGGAAGTTTTGTTAACTCATAGGAAATTTTGATACAAAGTATTCTATTGTTAAAAGGTGCTTAATTGCATACTATATGTATCCAAGGGATACTAATTAATTAAATAAATGCTCAGTTCATTTTAATTTAATTACTATCTAGCAGCTAAAAATTTTTTGGTCCACAATATTATTTTTACCTTACATAACTGATACCATGCTGTTCATCTATTCTACAATTAATAAAGTTAGAAGGATAAACACAGAGTAAGAAATGAAAGCAAACATTTCCTACAAAGTAAGTTAAATGTATCCTTTACCATAATATATGTTTTGTCGCAGTGAAGCTAAATTGGGAACAGAAATCCATGGTTTCAGCATGCATAGTTGTATTGGTTACTTACTACGGCTGTAACTATAAAATGATGAAAATGAAACAAAGCAAAACATGGAAAGCAAAATGGGAAGCTTATTTTCTCACAGTTTAAGAGTCCAAATATCTGAAGTTAATGTGTCAATAAAACCTCATTCTCTGCAAAGGATGAGGCTGGTGGGAATCAGTCCCCTGACGCTGCAGGCTTCTGCTGATTATGACAGGATCTGGTGCCCTTCACTCTGGCTGTATCAGTCTGTTCTCTGCATATCTTCACATCTATTTCACTCTTGAGTATTTCTCTATGGTGTCTGTCTGTCTGCATCTTTCTTTTTTCTTTCTTTTTTTATTTTTTTGAATTTTATATTATTGGTGGTTTGATGGTATTTAGATTCTCTAACCTGAAGCACACCTCTTCATACTAGATCAGAATGCATCTTTCTTGTTATGCTATCTATGATGGCACTCATGACCCACTGGGTGACTAAGGATAAAGTTCTCTTGTGAGCATAATTTGCCATGGAAGGTAACAGACATTCTTTTGCCAAATAAGTTAACATTCCCAGTTTTCAGTAGTCAATCGATAGATATCCACGACACCATTTTTATGCCTATCCCTATACTAAAAAGAATCATCTAACTGCAATTTTTAAATGCATAGCAATCAAGAAGTTCAAATCTGTGCATTTTTAAAACATATATTTTATGTCTACTGAAAAAGAACTTTTCCAAAACCGATTTTTTTAAAACAACAATTATGTTGAGGCTATTGACAAAAATCTTCAGTTTTGCTTCTAACAAATTTTCTCATAAGTTATAAAGATTTCATCAACAGGCATTTAGATCCATATACTTTAAAATAAGCAAATACATAATTATTAAATACCGTAATGTAAATGTGTAAAACAATTATATTTAATGATATTTCTAATCATATTTTTAAGTATATTATTAATAAAATCCCAGGATTTCTACTAGGGTAATGATAGGAACTGCTTTCATAGACTACTAGGAAATTATCATGTTGTAAATATTCACCACATTTCTATTATTAATTACTACTCTGGAAAAAAAAAGATATTTCATAAAGAGATTATTTAATTGAACAAAAAGAAAACAAGATTCATAAGAGTAAAATGGAACTGGATGTCCATGGTAGCTTAAGCCTGAAATCCTGAAATCTCTGTGTTTACAGGGGCTCAGACAGGAGAATTATGAGTTCTAGTCTATCCAGGGTATTTAGTGAGACTAGCTTCAAAAGAGCCAGAAGAGGGAGGAGAAAAGGGAGGGAGGAAGGAAGAGAAGGATCAAGAGAAATATTTTAGAAGTAAAAAAAAGAACAACAAAAAAACCACTTTCTGAAATAAAAAAGAACAAAACAAAAGCACTAGATTGTATCCACATGATTTTGACAAATAATACTTAGAAGTAAAGAAATAAAGATGTACATATTTTAAATTAGTGCCTTTAAATGATCAATACTACCATGAATCCTTGAACAGTTTCAGATAAAAAGTATAGGCAAACCCGAAAATAAATAGAGTATGCTCATGTCATCATTGGTAGAGGAATTTGTAGATGACAAGACTTGAGCTTTAATGTCCAAAGGAAGAGTAAAAATAAAAACAGGGTTTCTACAAGTTCCAGCATATAAGCCAATATAAGAATCTAAATTAAGATTTAAACAAAAAAATAAAACGTAAACTCCAAATATCTGTAGGGCAAAGTCAGAGCCATTCAGGAAGCTCTTTATCTTTGAACTTAGCAACTCTCCTGTGAGCATAAAAATAATGCTCTAAGACATAGAGCTTAGAAGAGGTTGGTTTGTATTTAGATATCTCTGGAAAGTACTAGAAAAACAACTTCTTGGTCTCTGCAGGATATGGATGAAAGCATATTTTCATTTAAAACTGGCCTTACAACTCTTGTCTGCTGCCTGGTTGGGAGTGTGTAGGTTGGCATTCACAGCCTCATGGATCAGCATCACGGCAAAATGATGTGGTTAAGATTTGTTAACAAGAAGAGTAGGGCATGTCCATGATGTCAGCACTCAAAAAGCTGAGGCAAGGGATCACAAGCTTGAGGCCATCTGGGTCTACAAATAACCTTGAGGCCAGTCTATACTACATAGCATGATCTTGTCTCAATAACAATAATAATGATAATATTTTAAGTCCTTCAGTGTGTAGTCTGTCAGTCAATGTTGCTAAGATGCATTACAAAATGAAGTGAAAAGTCATATTCTAAATAACAACCCAGAAAAATTAAAAGCATCACACATTAATTTTTTTCTATTACTAATCATCATTGTTTTTATAGCTTTTGCCATTGATTTACTAATATAGACTCCTGATCATTCTGGCTTTGGGGTACCTTGTTTATTTCAACAATTAGTGATGTTGGTTAACCTAAATGCTTCTTTTCAATCTTTTACTTTTCTGGATCTCTACTCTTATTCAAATATCTTTTTTTATTTTTACTTTTTATTTTTGAGAATTTAAAAAATGAGTATTGTCTTTTTCCATCCCTCAGCCTCTCACCAACTCCTCCCATGCCCCCACTCCCTTTAAATTTCTTGTCTTCCTGTTTAATTATTATTGTTACACATACATACATACACACATAAATATACATGCATATAAATACATATATACCTGTGTAATGTACTAAGTGTCCTTTTGGAATTAGATAATCCCTGAGGGAGTCAGTCCCTGAAGAAAACTGTTACAATATGTATAAAAGAAGACTCAATTATGTGAATATGGCGTTTGAAATGTCTTAGATTTTCTACTTTTCACTGAGTTACTATTGCACAGAATAAGCATGTGACTTGAGTCGTATAGTTTTCACCAATTCTCACTTCTTCTTTTGGTAGTGGGCTGAACCCAGGGTCTTACACTTCAACTGTGTTGTGTCTCCAAACCCTTAAGTTGGGTTGTTTCAGTGGCTATGCATAGTCAACATCCATTAGTCAATCATGGTATTTTTCCAGCATGAATGATAATTCCAATTTGCTTTCTAATCATGGCCAAAAAATCCTTTTATTTAGTTTCTAGTGTGTCTGTTTGAAAGTAATCAATAAATATTTATTACAATATATACTATGAGCTATTAAATGTTATTTTAATGGATATTTATGATCCATCACATCAGTTTTAACTTACTCTTTTATATCTTTCCAGTTAGTGGATTTTTAAAATAAAATGTATCCTATGTATTAATGACTACACTGTAGTTAACCAAATATTTGATTTCATTTTAAAATATATTTCTTTCTGTTGCCATAAAGGCAATGAGCCTAGTGTTTCATACACAGCAGATGCTCGATAAGCATGTTAATCAACTAAAGTCAAATGAGGATAGTCTGGCAAGAACTTATTTGGGAAGGAGGTTATCATTGTTATTAATTGCTTAGTGCCCTCTGTCTTTAGTTTCTAGGTACAGGCAATAGACTCCCTTCATGTAATTTAAGAATAAATGAGTTTATTACTCATTTTCAGGAAGCACCAGAAATTCCATAGAATTAAAACACCACAAAACACAGCAAAGAAATAAAACTGACAGTGAAAAAGTCCATTCAGTGTCAACATCTCTGGAGGAAACCTCATTGCCACTGCACCATCTCCTCAGGCTCGTTAATAAAGCTGTTGCCTGAGTTCCTCCAGAACAGCATCTGCTGGGCAGAACTCAAGCCATCTAAAACTCAAACCTGCAAAAAGTATTCCACAAGAGCTGCTCTACCTTTGTCTTGGCTTTATGAGTAATCTGGAAAGGTTTGGAAGGACACTGAGCCGTGCAACATGCAGCATTCAACACACAATTTGCTTCTGAAAGTGATATTTTAGCAGTATACATAAGGACAGTTAATTTAATATGTAAGCATTATTGCATTGAGTTATACTTATCAGTGATCATTCAACATATCATAATACAGCAGGAAGTTGTATAGTATGATATAACAAATGGAAAGGAAAGCAGTTATTTGACAAATTTTATAAATTATTTTACTATTGTTGAATTCATAAAAGAATAGAATTTTCAGACACCTTTTAACTAATGTCCTTTGCACCATGCTAATGCTTACATTACTGAACATCATCTTTACTTCAATTTTGGTTTGTTTTATCTATACTGACTTTAAAATAGTTATAAAATTGACAAACTGTTCAGATTAATGAAAAAGAAGAGACACAAATCGATAAAATTGGAATTAAAAAGGAAGACACTATAATGGATATTGAGATAATTAAGACTCATATGGACAAACTAAAATTATAGGGGGAGTGGTGGAGAGGAACACAGGTGCTATCAAGGGGGAAATGAGAAAATGATGGGGGATTTTTAACTGGGGAGGAGATAAGGAGGTGAAAACAGAGGGAGAGGGGGAAGGAGAGATAACACCAAGGATGCTTGAAAACACCATAGAAAGCATACTATTTTATATACTTACTTAAAATGCACACAATACATCTTTATACATATATGTTTTAATGGACTTGTACAGTGGAGTAATAATGCTCTCCCCAAAAGTCATAGACTATCTAACAAAACCCCAATGCCAGGAATAGGAATCATCTCTTCAAGTTGTTGGTCTGGGTACCAAAACAATATTTTCTATTCCACTGCCATTGGGTACCTCCCAGAACTTGGAGATAAAAACCCATTGCTGAAGGCACCACACACTTTGGACACAGTACTTGGAGGAATTAAACTGTAATTGACCTGGAAGCCTCCTCTGTGAGGACTTGCTCTCATAGTATCAAAAGGTGACATGCAAGCTGCCAATGGAGTGAAGCAACCAATTGTCTTTACTGAGCTGTAAAGCCTATGGACCACAACAATGACCAGCCTAGCAAGATATCCATAATGGTGCAATAGCAACACTTTTGTCTTAGAGATAACCTACAACTATCTAATTGAACATAAGGCCCAATAGAATAATAGAGGGAAATTCATGCTCAGTACTTCACCAAACATCCACAGCTGGAGATGTCATAGACCCTAGAGGAGAGCCAACAACTGCCATTTTCCTAAACCAATATAATTTATAGCAATACTAAATGCCTGTCTTTATCCTCACAGATAAAGAATCTCCTTTTTGCAACAGATGAAGTCTATAACAGAGGCAAACAACTCAACAAAAATAAGAGAATGTGGGGTGCCCAACTGCAATGAATATATCTACAACAGAACTCCTACACTACTAAGATTCAGAGAACACAGCAGAAGAGGAAGCAGAAAGGTTGTGTGATCCAAAGGACCAGGATGTCAACGGCTAGTTAGGGTCTTCTAAACATTACAGGGATGCTACCTTCATGAAATCGCCACAACATAGTTGACTTTAAAAGACCTACATAATTAGAACACCAGTTGAAATATCAACATGGATTGGATAGGAAAATTTCCCACGGTCTCACCTCTAGTTGAACAGCTGCAGACAAAGACTGCTGACAGGGAGAAAAAATTTTTTCTAGGGATGAACTCCTGATACATTAGCCAATGCTAAGTAGACAAGTGGTCAACCCTAAACACATGTACATACAATCAATACTAAATGGACTCAATAAGTTTTAATTATCTGTCTATTGTGTGTGTGCGTGTGTGCGTGCATGTATGTAACAAAGATAGCTACAAAAGAAGTCAGGAAACTGATAGGGAATTAAGAGGGATTTGGGAGGAGTTGGAAGAAAGAGAAGGAGGCATGAAAGAGATGTAAACACAGGACTCATGTATGAAAATTTTCAAAAGAACAAAAATATGAAATAAAAATTGTGTTCTAATAAACTGTAGAATCCAAAAGAAATGGAAGAATTAAAAGATCTATATCTTATCAAAGTTAAATCAAGATGAAGTAAATAATTTAAACAGCCCATAACCACCTCTGAGATAGAAGCAGTAATTGGAAATCTTTTTTAAAAAGCCCAGGGTAAAATGGATTCAGTACAGAATTGTGCTAGAACTTCAAAGGAGAACTAACACACCAATGTTCCTCAAATTACTCAATGAATAGGAAAGGCAGAATCTCTTTCCTTCCCTGATGTCAAAACCAAATGAACATCCAACGAAAAAGAAAAGCTATAGATCAAGTTTCCTGATGGACAAAGATGCAAAATTTGTCAATAAGATACTTGCAAAAAAAAAAAAAAAAAACCCTCAAGAACACGTCAGAAAGATCACCCACCATGACCAAGTCAGCTTCCTTAGAAAGATACAGAGATGGTTCAACATTCATAAGTCTGTAAATGTAATCCACCACATAATGGACTACAGGTCCCATTTCATTAGATGCACAAAAGCCGTGTGACAAAAATCTAATGTCCCTTCGTAATAAAAGTCCTGGAGAATCTAGGGATAATGGAAACGTATCTGAACATGATAAAGGCAATATAAAGCAAGTCACAACCAACATTCTGCTAAATGGAGAAAAACACTTTTTGGAACTTTAATCTCAAAGTTATTTTGGAAATTAGCCTCACTGCGATTGTAACTCTGAAGGCTTCCGTTAGAAGTATTTTTGGAAAGGCTTTTTCTACCTTGACAGTCTGGGTATTCGGTCCTCCGCTGTTTGGGAGAAAGGCAAGGTTTCACTGTTCTTCTACTGTTCATGGCTGCCTTTTGTGTGGCAAAGTGGAAGGAGAACCACATTGCAACCATACTCCACAGGTATCCCTCAGCTAGCCTCCCTTGTTCAGTTGGCACTTATTGGTGGACCAATAGTGCAAAATGATTCAATGTTATCTGTTACACTAAGGCATCTATACATGCTTGCCAACTGGCTATTCAAATTACACGCTTTTCACTGATGTTTCCTCCTGTCTTGACTGTACCTATTGCCTATGTAGGTGAGCATTCCTAAAATTGGAAATGCGAAATCTCCAAAAATGGAAACTCCCTTAAGCCAAATAATGCCACAGGTAGAAAAGTCCACATCTAACCTCATGTGACAGGCCACAGTCAAAACACATGTGCACTAGCAATACTGTATAGATTACCTCCATCCTACATGTGGAATGTAATGATGGAATATAGAAAAATCCAAGTTTAGGCTTCCATCTTATCTCCAAGATACCTCTATATTTATATGAAAAATTTCCAAACATTTGAAAAGCTGAAGCTAAATACTTCTTGTTGTAAGCATTTTGATAAGAGATGGGTGACATATAATTATTACTTTCTTCACTGATGGAGATTGACAAACTTACTGATCAAGAACTTTCCCAACTAAGAGAATGGAAAAACACTGGCTATGGCCATATGTTGCCTTCCTCCTTCAAGTTTGGCATTGATTGTAACTGTAAGTGTGAGGTACAAGGAGAGGGCTACATGGATGTGGAGAGACATGGAATTCAGGCTTGTTCTGAAACAACTCTTGAAGCCAAAAAAAGAAGTCCATTTCTTAAAATGGTAAGCAGTTTAATTATTTATTTCATAGATAAATAAGAGAATAACTACATGAAGAAATATTTAGAATATTAAAACTATAAAGAATTACAATTTCAGATAATATGATTAATGTAAAGAAACTAATCTAAAATTTAATTAAACTCACCATGACCAGGAGGAAATTTTTTCCACTTACTAAGTGCAACTAGATCATATATGGACAAATTAGGCCAGTCTTTATAAAAAGGACACTTTTGGATTAATTTCAACTTTTGTGTATTTTCACATTTTATTTTTTCCTGTAAAAGAATGACATCATATAATTTCAAATATGAGATAATTTAAAGATGAGAAAAAAATATAGAAAAGAAAGACAAAAAAAGAACTCTAATGATAATAAAAATAAATTTGAAAAGTGTTTGGTTATCACTACAACCATGAAGCA
Organism: Nannospalax galili; assembly: GCF_000622305.1. Taxonomy (NCBI): domain Eukaryota; kingdom Metazoa; phylum Chordata; class Mammalia; order Rodentia; family Spalacidae; genus Nannospalax; species Nannospalax galili. Next base: position 315,723 of record NW_008354017.1, on the reverse strand, counting down.
GTACTGAAATTTTAATCTTAAAATTGATATACTATTACAATTTTCACTTTTGCCATTATATCTTACATTTCTATAAACATTGAAAAATAAAAACTTGTCAGCAACAAGGCTAAACTTAAATGTCATATTTGACAAAAATCATGAAATTCATTCTGATAATTGGGAAATAAAAACAAGCAAAATACTTTTGAAGGTAGAATATTCAAAAAATAATTTTTAATTCTGAAAAAATTGCTTACACCATGGACACCATTATATTAAAGAAATCACCATTATTTGAGATGCTAGCAAGAAGAGAAACGTCTCTCCACCTCCTTCCAAGTTAAGCACTGGATTTGCTAGTACCCTGCAGGACCAGGACCAATCTTAGAGCCTATCTGGAGATGCAAGGACAGCAAGTCCATGGGGACCTCTGACGTCCATCATTTATACAATCTTTTTCTGCCCTCTAACAGAAGTAGGAGAGAGGGACTTCAGGGATTAGACTAGAAAAAAACTAGCAATTAAATCTACATAAATTAGTTGCCTTAAACATAAGAATTAGATGCCCAGAATTGAGTTTGAACATGTTTTTATTCAGTTCTGAGTTTGGAAGTTTGTGTGACTATATGGCTATGCAGCATTTCAACCATTCTGAAGTAATACTAATGTAACCTGTTGAAATCTTGAAAGCAACAGTGCTGTGGTCTAACTATCTTGTATTCCCAGTGCACAACATCCTTATTGACACACAATCTCCCTATTTGCTAAATGAATGAGTAAATGATTTGAAATTCATAAAAAAGTAGAAAAGTACTCAAAAGGAGACAGAGACCTTGGCCTTTTATCTCAAGAACTTATCACCAGGAGAAACTGCATAAATGATAATCACCAGGTAATCCACATTTTATTATTTCTATGTCAACACAAATTTTAAAAATAAAACCAACTTGGATGCCATACTAATTTTACCTTTTCATATTCCTTTGCAGGGATTTTAAGGATTTCACAATCCTCTTCTGTCATGATTGAGAATGGAGCACCATCTAACTCAGTCTCGGGTGTAATGTCCAGGGATCCAAAAGTATTCCACTGTGTCAGCTGTGATAGTACCAGAGGCAAGTGAACTCCAGTAATACTCATTGCCATCTACTATCCTAAAAATATCAGAACCACATGAAAAGCCTAGATGAGTCTGTAAGAGGGACTTCAGTCCTGACTCCAGGGCAGTGAAAGAAGGGCTCTCTCTAGTCTTGAATAGTTCATCCTTTGCTCCAATGTTAATTCATTTTCTATATTTTATTTATTATTTTTATTTTATATGTATGAATGTATTACCTGTGTGCATGAAAGTGCACCCATGTCATGCCATGCCCGCAGAGGTCAGAAGAGGACATCAGATCCCCTGGAACTGGAGTTATGGACAGTTATTAGCCGCCATGTGGGTTCTGGGAATCAAACCTGGGCCTGTCTCAAGAGCAGTCAGTGCTTTTAACTGCTGAGCCAACTCTCCAGCCCCAATGTTATTGCCTTAATGTCTGTTCTCCAACAATATAAAGAAATAAATACAATGATAGATCTCATTTTATTTTATTCACTACTTCTTTGAAACACCAAGAAAATATTTGGCATAAATAAGTTACATAATTATTGAATGAAAGAAAAATGAGAATACTCTCTGTTTGGCTTTCTTTATTATTCATCTCATATGTTGGTAGTGACAACAAAATGAATAGAATTCTATGCAGTAGACAATTCACATAGGCCTGTTCACATAGTTACCTAATTTGACATGTGACATAAAAATATTAAATATAGAAAACAACCATCACTAAAACATATATTGCAAATCATCAGAGTAGAAAGAGACTATATACAATTACATAGAGTATCTATATCAATGTTTTCCTAAGACGCTCTAGGGTTTATAATGGAATAAGGGGCATGTTTATATGAGAAACTGAGGAACTTCTTAAAGGGCGGGAGAGATGGTTCAGCAGTTAAGAACATTGGTTGTTCTTGCAGAAGGCCTGGGTTCGAATCCCAGCACCCACATGGCATAACTCCAGTCCCAGGGCATCGTGGTGTACGCCTTTAATCCCAGCACTCAGGAGGCAGAGGCAGGCGGATCTCTGTAAGTCCCGAGTTCAAGGCCAGCCTAGTCTATACAGCTGAGGCTACAGGGAGAGCCTATCTCAAAAAGACCAAAATAAAAAGAATTTTCCCTTTCTGACCTCCACCGGCATTGCACAACACGGGTGCACTTACCTACATGCAGGCAATACATGCATACACATAAAATACAAATAATAAATAAAATTTTTTAAAAAAAACCTCAAATCCCTATGTCTATTCAAGATATTTGGTGAGGGTTAATGAGTATACTTTTAAAAATACATAGGACTAACTTTTTTTCTTTCATAATGAAATAAATAACTAAGTTAAAATGAGCAAATCCAGGTTGAAAAAAGAAATTAAAATTTGCAGAGTTAGTAGTCCACAGTGCTCTCTCACTGGAATGAGGTCATAAATGGCTGAGTTATAGAGTTTGTTAAATATGGAAGGTCAGACATAAGGTTCACAACCATGCAAGATGAGGAATTGGATTTATTACTAAAGCCTTGGAGCTTAGATGAATGTGGGCAAGTGAAACTGCATCCCTAGTCCATGAAAGCTGCGGAGACATGCCTTCCAGCTATGAGACACAGACACAGCAAAATCTAGCCCCGCACCCTGCGTATATGGAGAGTATCCATTTTTACATAGTGCAAGACCCAAAGCTGGTAAGTTAACACAAATTCTAGTAGATCCAGGAAGGGACAATCTTTAAACCCATGCATAAATATAAGAGGAAAGGATTTCTCAAAAGAAGCAGGTAACCTTGCTGATGACAGAATAACAATAAACTTACAAGCCATATATGTAAATAAACCCAGATGAAGAAAAGTCAACAAAGAAAAAGAAAGAGAAGAACAACTCCCAAAGAAAACTATTCAAATTTAATAATTTTTTCTATAAAAGCAAACCATAAAATAATGGAAACAAAAGAGAAACAACTGAGGGAAAAAAAGACAAAATTAAACATCTATAAATAAAAATTACTAAAACTGCGTTATTTGTAGAAAACGGCAAATTAAAGGATTCATGACACGGTAAGATCGTAAGACTTCTACCTAAAAGAAAATATTGAAAATGTAGAAGAGAAATAAGGAAGGCTGAACAGATATAATTAAGCATGTATCTAACAGAACTTGCAGAAGAAACAAAAAAGATGTGGTAAAGGTGATAATTAAGTGAAAATAAATGCAAAGGTAAGCCTTCGATTAAGGCGCACATAAACATCAGAGGTATGTCTTCTTTGACACTTATGACCTGTGCTTTGAATTAAGGGATAGTCCCCAAGCTGTTCTTTTTCTCCAGCTGCCTCCTTAACTTCTTGTTTTTACTGAGAATTTCTAGCTGACTTTTTTTTCTATGTGCCTCTAAGCATTGCTAATTGTTAATAGTGGGCTAGTATAAATTACTTAGCAAGCCATTATGCAGAGAGTTTTCCATGACTTTGAATAATATTATTGAAGCTTGCTTTCTTGATTCATTGACCAATAAGATTAAACTTCCTCATTTTAATTATGAAACAATGAGATTCCCAGTATCCTTTATAATTTTCATAATATTTCTATTTCATTCTAGAAATAAGTTCATCTTAAAAGTCCTCATTAGGAAGAACTTTCAACCTAGAATTTATATTTACTCAAAATGGGAATATAGAATTATGGCAAACTAAATAATACATTGACTGATTTTATGCACTGTATTAAAAATTATGAAGAGATGATTAATGACCAGAACAATATACTAGCAAAGGAGAAAGAATGCAAGGAATTTGAATAAAATATTGGTAAATGAGAATACCATTATTGATAATTAGAAACATTAAATTAATAATATGGGTTACTTTTTAAAAATATTTTAGTTATTTTTAATTTATGTGTATAAGTGTATTGCTTGCACATATGTAAGTGGACCTGTGTCATGCAATGCCCACCGATGTCAAAGAGATCATCAGATTTCTCTGGAACTACATTTATGGATGGCTGTTAGCAGCCATGTGGGTACTGGGAATCGAACCAGGATTCTCTGAAAGTGCCCTTGACCACTGAGCCATCTCTCCAACCTCTGAGTTGTTGTTGTTTTTTTTTTTTTTTGGGTGTGTGTGTGTGAAATTTTTATTGAATTTTTGTGTATTTAATACAGCATATCTTAACCAACTTTATGTTGCCTTCCCCACTAGCACCCTCCCATGACCCGCCCCACTGGAATTCATGCATTCTGTAATTTGTGTTAAAGTCTATTATGTCAAGTTAGTGTCCCCAGACATCTTTCAGTGAAAGTTCACCCACTGAGTTCTAGTCAGTTTATCTAGAGTCCCTTCCTTTAAGAAGATCAGCTCTTCCTCACTGGGCAGTAATCAGCTGCTGATAATTCTCCAACAAAGAAGGAGGCCTGTTGCCCATTTCCATAGTTCTGTGATGGGTTTTTGTCTGCTTGAGTTTGAGTGTGTCTTGTGCATTCTGACACCATTACTGTAGGTTCATATGAGCAAGGCCATATTTAAAATACTTTATAATAATGACTCTGGTTATAAGAATTTGACAATATTTGAGAATCTTTATATTCTGTGTCTAAGAAAATTATTTATCTAAGCATAGTGGAACACTCTAATAATCTCAGCAATCAAGAAGCTGAGACATAATGATTAAACCAGCTTGGACTGTTGAGTTCCAGTCCATCTTGTAGCTTTAAAAACTATATTTTGTGTTAAAAATAGAAACACAAGCAATAATAGAAAATGGACAAAAATTATAAAAACAAACCAATAATGTCTAGAAGAACTGACTGACAACACCTCCCAAGGAAGCCTGCTCTCCTCTGTTAAAGAGACAGAAAATGTCATACATAACTCTGAAGGTTATTAATACCTTTAAAAAACTGTGAAATTGCCTAGCAGTATCTCCTTGAAAAAAAGTGTTGCTCACCATGCTGTATCCAGAAACTGTCCTCATTTAAATTAAATGCATTTTAAGGTTATATTTGCAATATATTTTTCTGGCCACTTGGTTTCATATATATATGAAATTTGTTATATGTAACCTACAGAGTCTAAATTTTGACAGTTTTGAACCATCTAAATGTCTCAAATAGGAGTAATTATGACAAAAAAGTAGAAGTAAAATATATTTTTAGACTTAGTTTTGGTAATTCACACTGGCATAGCAAACGACTTACAGTGTCAATTCAGAAAATGAAGTGCAACTGTTCACACCAGGCTGTGAAGATTTATATGCTCAGTAGACACAAAATGGAGTTAAAATAGAAAATTTATTAACATTTATTTCAAAATTCTTCTTTTCTCAGTGGCAACAGATGTAATATGTTAGATTTATAAGCTCTGGGTATTCGTAAAAATATATCTTAAAATACAATATCAAATCAACATGCTGAATTATTTTCTAAATGTCTATTCTCCCTTGATGTCTGAATACCGAAGCACAG
>NW_008354017.1:307203-309993 GCF_000622305.1 Nannospalax galili | reverse complement strand
CACGGAAACTGCAGACCATTATTATTGCCTGCTTAATACCTCTGTATTTTCTGTATTTTCAATAAATATAGCAAGTTTCAAATCACACAACACTACAAATTCATTTCAGTGACTTGAAGTTGAGTTTAACTCAGTTCTTTGGAGATGATCATTCATGAAAATGATTTAGGAATTGAAACTTGGTGGAGATTGTTGACTGAGTTGCACAAATGAAACGTTTCTCTTATTTTTTATTCTTTTGCTGAAAAATAAGTTGAAAACTTACTTTACTGAAAATTACTTATTCTCTTCCTCAAAAAATAATAATAATAAAAGACATAAATAATAATAAGAGGTAGTTTTTCAAGATTTCTTTTGAAAAAATCATGTTTAGTCTTATTTTAAAAGTTTAGCTTCTCTGAAAACAATGGAGAATTTTACAATTCTTTAATTATTTTTTCATTTGCTTCTAGAGTCTAGGAAATTATAGCCTAAATCAAGAAAAGGTCTTGCTCTAAATCCAGTTGAATGTATTTCCTTCTTTTAAGAGGCTGACAGAAAATACAAAGCCTTTCTAAATAACAGGCTTATTACCTAGGTTCATTAGATCCATGGATGGACTTATGGCTTCTGAAAGACTCGAGCTCCTAGTATATTATGTCATACATAAATTTACATAGTAATTGTTTGCTGCAATGGATGGCTATATGCACAAGAGTATATGGACAGCATAAACTGAACTCAATGGATTTTTAAAAAGAAAGAAAAAAAAAAAGAGGACACAAATTTAGGTGACTAGAGAAGGTGAGATGGACCAGGAAAGAATTGAGGAAGGTGGTGAATATGATCAAATGCATTGCATTAAATTCTCAAAGAACTAATTTTAAAAGTGAGGAAGATTTTAAACAAAAAAAAGAAGGAATTCAAACAAAAACTTCTTTGAAAATCAAGCTCACCCAAGGCAGAATGGCTGCCCTCAAGTAAACAAATGAAAACAAACACTGCTGAGGATGTAGGAAAACAGGGACCTTTATTTACTGTTGTTGGGAATATGAATTGATGCAGTCAGTACAAAAATCAGTCTAGTAGTTTCTCAGAAACTAAAACTAGAATTTCCATGGACCCAGCTGTAGCACCCAGATCAGAGACCAAATGATGCTAGAAAATGGGATCAGCTTAGATACCATCTGTTGATGACAAACTAAAGAGATAGTAACATACAAGAAAAAAGAAAGAAGGGGTGAAAAGAAGGGGTATGAGGTGCATAATTGCTGTAGTTGGTAAGTAAGTAAAGTAACATGGATGCATTAGTAACGGAATTTCCCAAATCTGTACTGTTCCTCATGTATGAATGAAATAATGCATATATTGAGCATAGTTTACAACTTTGCACATCGTATTTTTCAGTTGTGCTTCTTCCCTTCTTTGTCAATTAGGTAATTTTGAAAGACTTTCAAAGAAATATGATTTTTCAAGCTTGCGCAAATATATTTCCAGAAGCTCAGGAAGTGAGTGATTAGCAAAGCAAAGAATATTTATATTAAAATACCCAGAGAATTCATAGAGACATATTATATATAAGGGAGCACTTCAAATTTGGTGGGGGCAGTTGGGGGAGGTGCAGATGGGGAGGGGAACTAAATACCATTAAACTATATTGTATGAAAATCACAAAACTTCAAGGGACATCTGGATACAAAAGCTTGACCAGATAGGCCTTAACATATTTGACAGAATGCATGAAATCTGGTGGGGAGGTTATCAGGGCATGCAAATGGAGGAAGGGATCTAAATATGATTAAAATTTTCTGTAAGAAGTGACTGGAGTGATGGCTTAGATATTAAGAGCACTGGCTTCTCTCAGAGGACCTGGGTTCAATTCCCAGCATGCACATGGAGGCTAGCAACCATCTACAACTTCAGTTAGAGGAGAATATTATGTCCTCTTCTGATCTCCACGGGGATTGCATAACATGAGTACACTTACATACAAGCAGACAATACACTCATATACAAAAATAATAATAAATAAAACATTTAAAAATTTATTACATGAAATGCATAGCAACTCAATACAAATACATTTCTTAAAAAAGGGAAGGCCAGCAAGATGACTCTGGAAAATAAAATGCACTGCACAAGAAAAATCAAGGAAGAAATGAAATGTCAAAGTCCATTTGAATAAAACTCTGAAGTTGTTTCTTGTTAAACAATTGGGAAGAATTGAGTAATTATAGAGGAAGTACAAGCACTGTGGAAGAAGCGATCTGCTGGAGGAACCATGCAGTCAAACACAAAGCCAACTTCAAAGCATGTGCTACTGTGTGTTTTCAGAAGCTGTCAAGAATCTCAGGAGAAAATTTTAAAGATTTATGATGTTAGTGAGAACAAAAGCTGTACAGAACCAAATAACAGCTTTTTTCTTTTAATATTACCAATCTTTGGACACACAAAGGAAAAATGCCGTTCATCGAAAAGCCTGGCTCCAAGAAGACAAGAAAAGATTGATTTGTTGAAAAATAAAATAAGTGCAGTTTGGGCTGCACATGGTGACCCCTGCCTTTAATCCCAGCACAGGGAAGGCAGAGGCAGGAGATCAAGACCAACCTGGTCTATAGAGGGAGTTCTAGACCAGCTAGGGCTACAGTGAGATCTTGTCTCAAAAAACAAAAACAAGACTACTATCCTCAGGCCTCTTGGGGTAAGTCTATAGCGCAGCTCTCCGAGCCGGGACTCCCTAAGCCTCATTCACCCTTCCATCCGCCCCTCGCCGTTCTATACTCCTAGTTTGGGCCCTGCGCCATTCCTAGT
>NW_008354017.1:292223-300425 GCF_000622305.1 Nannospalax galili | reverse complement strand
AAAATGTATAGCCAAATTTGAAAGAGATGCATCCTACCTCAGGAAAACGTTATTGAATATGTCAATTGTGTTGTAATGATATGCTTCTTCTAAGTATGTTGTTATTAAATAAATCATTTTTAAAAATTAAAAAAAACAAAAACAAACAAAACAAAACAAAACAAATGAATGAATGAATGAATTAATAAGTGCAATGTGCAGCATTCATAGAAACCACACCCTTTACCTTTGCTCATTTGCACAGGTATCTGTAGCTAGATGAGGCTCAGTAGCTGTTCAAATTCCCTGTGCTGTTCAGCCAGAGAGACCTCCCAGAACACATACTCAAAACATAATACATTCTAGAAAATTATGGGATTCTGCAAATAACCTTATTTCTTCACTTAGAGTTGGTATAGTTTTTTATTTAAAAGTGTATTTTTGTAGTTACTGATTGTATTAAAAATAGTACTTTATGTATACATTACTCTTGTCACATCAGTCTATTATGTCCTATTTTAATTATTAAAAGCATACAATTCTCCATATGAATTACCTACCATAGTCAGTACTTTATAAATATTACTGAGACAAGAAGGCTAAGCGATATTCACAAGGTTCCACAACTGGTAAATAACAGAACTAATGATTTGAACAATCTGGTTACAGAGCAAGAACTGACAACATTTCCCCATTTTTGGTACATGCTGAGTCAAGTAGAGAAAGGCCAAGAGAATGACAGGTATTGAATGTTAAAATTTTGAGACATAATTATTCTTTTTAGTATTAATTACTATTTGAAAACTGATTATGTTTACAAACTTAAAAAAAAATCTCTCGAAGGAGGAATAACAGGACATAAGGTGCTAGGAAGTGGGAGAGGGGAAAATGGGAGGGGGCATAACTGGGGATGGAGAGAAAGGATAATAACGAAAGAAAGGAAAGGGGGATGAATAACACTAAGGATGTTTGGATAAACCATAGGGAAAAATTATTTCATACACTTATTTTTAAAAATGCATATTACATATATATTTTTATGGCATTGCCCAAGCAGGATAATAAACCGTCCAACACCATAGAAAATCTAACAAAAATCCAGTGCCAGGCAGAGGATACCTCCCCTCAGTTTGTTGGTTGGGAGACCCAAGAGATACCCCCAAACAATAATATCAATAATATTGATACTATTCTTGGTGGCTTGGCAAAACATGTATGACTCTGTTGTTGAACACACCACATACTCTTGTCACAGAATGTATAGAAATTAAGTTGGTGCTGATTTCTTGTAAGAATCTGAAGATTCTGATCTGTTTTAAGAATCTGAAGAGCAGGATGACCACTGCATGGTAGTTTCTTCTTGAAATAACAGGGGTGATTTCCTCATGAACTATCAAAAATATGATTGCCTGCACAAGACCTGCAAAGGCCACACCACTGGCATGCCAATATGGAGGAAAATTTTACAAGACTCCACCCATAGAAGAATAACTACAGAAAGTCAGTGGTGCTGAGGGAGAATCAGTTTTTCTACTCCCAAGGGATGAAAGTAGGCCATTAAACTACATAAACATTTTAACTATTATGGATGTCTTTATCATGAAGACAGTCTATTTTCTGTATCTCTACTTTTTAATCACCTGTGACTCTTTCTCAATTTTATGTTACTTAATTTCCCAACTGTAGATGACCACCTGGTTCCTTGGCTCTTCACAAGTCATTTCCAGTATCTTTTTACAGTCTGGAAGCTAGAGGATGAACTCTAACTGCAGTGCAGATTCTTAACTGAGTTGCCCCAGATTCCTGTAGCTCACAAGCAACAGGACTCAGATTCAGTCTCAGATCCTTCAGTACTAATTCTTTTACATTTTAATATATATTTTCTTCTTCTATAGATGTTTTTAAAGATATATTCTAGGGGCTGGTAAGATTGCTCAGTGGTTAAGAATACTTGCTGCTTTTAAAGAGAACTAGAGTTCATTTCCCAGTACTCACATCTGGTGGCTCACCATGATGTAAATCTCCAACTCTGAAGGGTCAAACACCTTCTTCGGCTTCTGTAGACACTTGTACACAAATTTACACACACACACACACACACACACACACACACATACACACACAGATTTTCTTTCCCTTATTATTTTTATGTGTTATGAGTGTATTGCCTGAATGTGTGTAATGTTAAGTGCACTCTTGCAATGCAATAGCCTGTAGAGATCAGAAAAGGGTGTCAGATTCCCTGGAACTAGTTATGGACAGTTGTTAGGCATCATGTGGGTTCTGATAACTCAACCCAGGCCCTCTTAACTGCTGAGTCATCTCTCTAGATCTTCTTTTGGTTTACAAGACAAGGTCTCCCTTATAGTTCCAACCAGCTATGTAAAGCAGGCTGGCTTTGGTCTCACAGAGATCTACCAGACTCTGCCTTCAGGATTAAAGGCCTGGCACACATAAATTTTTAAAAACCCACCTTAAAATATTTTTTCAGTGAAAAATTTAAAATTAGTTTTAACCAATGTATATGAATCTGTCCTCTAAAGAATATCATGACTTTGTTATGACCCATAATCCAACCCCATGCTTGGAACTGTAGATACACAGGCCATAAAGAATACATTCAAGATCAGGCAGTAAAAATCTTTTCTTTGTCAGTACAGCAAATAATTCTTTTTAAACTTGCCAGTGAAATACGAACGGAAAGGAAAGCATTTCATTTTGACTTTTTCTAAAATGTAATAAACTAACCAGGTAAAGGAAATTCATCCCACTCTCAAATCTCTTTCCTGCTATGGTAGCCTCAAAAAAAAGGAAGAAACAGAGTGAGAATTACCTAATTCTGAAGAAAAGAGTACTAGGAGATAGCTAGCTTTAAAACATCAGATCCTATTCATCTATATACCAACATCCCAAGCAGCACTCTCTCACAGCCCCCCTCCCCACTGGAGCCCATGTACTTTGACATCCCTGTTACTGTCCACTGTGTTGTCGGCGCCCCCAGCTGTTCCCCAGTGCTTGTCCATCCACTGAATCTAGTCAGTCTATAGAGAGTTCCTTGTTTTAGGAAGATCATCTCTTCCTCATCTAGCAGCAATCAGTTGTCAATATTCCTTTAGATAATATTAGGGTCTGCTGTTCACTTTCCTAGTTCTATGCTGGGTTACTGACAGCATAGTTTTACCCATAACTCCAAATTCAAACTTCTCACTGTTAAGTTCTCCATCTACTAAACCCATTCTGATAATTTCCTTATCCTTGTAACCATCATGACTATTCATGTTTAATTTTTCATTACTATATTTGCTGTGACTTTCTGTGACTGCTTCCCTACTGATAGATATACTTCTTGGCCTTCATGTATTAAGTCTGTTCGTTAATTCCTCCTTAGTTCTATTTTTGCAATTTATTTCTGTGTCTAATGTGATATTAATTTAAATCACTTGCTTGGCTTTTTTCTTTGTTTCATGCAGGACCCTCATCATGTGAAAGAGTATTTGTCACTTGGATGAGAAGAGAAGCAAACAAGAGGAGAGCTGCTCTTTAAGGCCAGGAAGAAATCAAATGGGCTATTTCCTGCTAAGAAGGGCAGGGCGCAGGCACCGTGGCAATGTCTACACAGAAGGCCAGAGTGGTTTCTGGAATCAGAAGACTGACAGACATTGTAGAAAGGACCATTTGACCAGCTTGGGCTGTCAGCATCACTGTAGGAAGGCCCTGAGTCTACTCTCCTACTGCTTTCTGTAATCAGATGGAGGACTCGGGAGCTGAAACTATGTTCCAAACAGCTAGGAGAGTAAACAACAAAGACGAGAAAGATGGAGTGTGGTGCTGATGAGGGAAGGGAAAAGGGCACGACAGCTGTTTCCCAGGTTTCCATTTGTTGCCTGAACTACCCTTGAAGGCAGGGAAGGCTTAGAACCACCTTTCTGCTTTTCTCGCCTCACATGGGCTTTTCTTATCCACTGAATTTCTCAAACTTCCTAATTGCCTAACATGACTATTTTCATTTCTAAATCCTTTTTTAAAATCATTAGTTTTTTACAGTAAAATGTTAGTATCTTAGCTCCTTGCTGCGTGGCCAGGTACTACTTTTCCTGGGAAGTCATTGCAGCTTCCTCCTTTCAGGATTTATATGACTAATCAGACCATCACACCTCTAACATCTTAAAGCACTTTGGTCATTAAGCCCTTTACTAGACACTGTCACCTGTTGCCATTTAACTTTTATGTGGTCATGCATTGATTACCTGTGTTAGCTACTTTTCTCTTGTGACAAAATACACTGAAAAAAGAAACCTAAGGAAGGGTTATTTTAGCTCAGAGTTCCACATGTTCGGGTGCATCATGGAGAGGAAGTCAAGGTAGCAGTTTGAGGTAGCTGGTCAAGTTGCATCCACAGCAAGAAGCAGAGAGAAGATGAGTGTTTGTGCTCAACTCATTTTCTCTTTTACGTACAGTCCAGGGCCCCATGCCAGGGAATGGTGCCACTTACAATGGGCAGCTCTTTCATCTCAATTTAACAAGATAATCTCCCAAGGGCACTTTCAGAGCCTGCCTGGCAGATGATTCTGGATCTCATCAATTTCACAATTCAGATTAACTATCTCAGCACCCAACCAGATTGTAAACTCATGGAAGACAGAAGAAACTCTGAGTTTGGATTTTCCACAACATTAATCAGAGTTTCATAAAATATTGCACATCAGTTTTAAATTCGTGAGCAAGAAGAGCCTTGTTTTCATGTTTGCTCTTTGGAATTCAGTGTATGGCACAGAGTGGGTGTTTTCTAAAGGGTTATTGAATTAGCTATATTGCCATACCAGTGATGAAATCACTGTTTCTACTAACTTTTTAATCTAAGGAAAAAATTAGTTGCTTCTCTGGTTATAAATATGTCTTTAAGACATATGGAAAATTATCTTTTTTCATGTAAAAATTATTGAAATAATAATTGATTTGCAATAGTGTTTAAAATCTCATAGTAATAGCAAAATACTTATAGTTAATTATTGCTTAATGTTTTTCAATACATTTTATAAAAGTAAACATGAAAGAATAATGTTTTTACGTAAGTAAATGTAAATTTGGAAAAAAATTCTTTTTCCTATGTAGGACCTGGGATATTTTAAACCACAATGGAATCATATTTATCACACTAATTAAATATCTCTAAGTGCAATAGTATGACAAAGACAGACTGTCAGGAGGGCCACCAGAACTTTATATTAATATAATTATCTTTATAGATTTGTTATAGCATCAAAAACTCTCAAGTTGCCATTTGTTCATTGGGAGGTGAGTGAGTCAGTTCATTAGATTCACTAGTCAAGTTGAATGCCACAGTGGTACTTTCAAATTTAACTACTATATTATCTTTTTTAAAAGTGCTTTTTCAAAGAAAGCATACAAAGGATATTTCTTTTTTAAACTTTAAAATTTTTTTTTATTATTTTTATTTTATGTATATGTGTATATTGCCTACATATAGGTAAGTGCACCCAAGTCATGCAATGCCCACAGAGGTCAGAAGAGGCTGTCAGATCCCCTGGGACTGGAGTTATGGACAGTTGTTAGCTGCCTTGTGGATGCTGGGAGTCAAACCCGGGTCTTCTACAAGAGCAACCAGTGTTCTTAACCACTGAGCTATCTCTCCAGCCCAGGTTATTTCTCGCTTTTTCTTTTTCTTTTTTTCTTTTTTTAAAAAGCTAAATACAGAATTCTTCCCAACATAAAACATGGTAACTGAGAGCCAGCCAGCAAAGCTTTCTACTCCAAACTTCCTACTGATCATGTTGCCATTAACTGGCTAAGAAACAGTTAAATTAACAGTCTTTGGGAGTATATCCATGCAACTCTGAATAGAAGCATGGCATTAGGAAAGACCAAATGCCAAATGGTACTTACGAAGAAATTGTCAAATTTCTAAGAAAGATTGCCCTATTACTACAGCACCAGCTGTGTTAAATACTTGAAATATGAAGATAATATTACAAGAGCTGAAAGTACACTAGTGGCCTCAGAGGTTTTCTATTTATAGTAAGCCTTATTGATCTTCAGAGTGATTAAAACTTGCATAATGACCAACTCGGAAGAATTTTATGCTAACTTCATCTTCACCTACTTAACACCTCTCTTTATTCCTGCTTGTTTTCCAGCAGAGTCCTGTTTTGTTTGGCTACAAAGTGTCCAAAGGTCATATGCCTATCTCTTACACCAAACATTGACTGTTGTAAGCTCATAATTGTGATCACTTTAACTTTTATCAATGTGTTGAAAGAAGGACCTGTAACTCAGTTTAACCAAGGGGACCAAACGGAGAATATAAGCACTCTGTGTATTTCATCAAAATATTTCTTGCAATGCTGGGGAGATGACCCAAATGACTCAAATGCTTGCTGCATAAGCATGAAGACCTGAGTTTGATCCCCCAGAACCCATGTAAAAACCAGATATGGTAGTGCATGCCTGTTACATCAGCACTGAGGACACAGAGAAAGAAAGAGTCCTGGGGCTCACTGGCCGGAATTGATGAACTGCATTGATGGGCCTGGTCTCAAAAAATAACATGGGTTATAAGTATTAGCATGGAGAATAGCTGAGGGAGACACCCAGTGTCCACATATGGCCTCCATCTCTATGGACATATATGTACATGTTCTCACATGCATAAATGCACAGGTGCACACATAAACACACAAATGTTTTCTTCACTGATAAAATGAAGCACATTGATCTCCTATCTGGGAGAGTGACAACAATTGAAGAGCAACGAGTAAAGAAAGTGAAGAAAATTCAGCATTCTAAGGTTGGCATTATGGAAGAATGGGGACGCTCTATGCCTACGGCATTTTCTTCTAGTGAGATATTAACCAACCCCCAAATTTTGTCTATTTTCTGACTGTGATGAGTTAAAAATCTTATTTCTAAACCATTATTAATAGCTGTACATAATACATCAATCGAAAGCACTCTGTACATTGCAAGCAACATTGAAATCATACTTATCTTCAAAAACTTCTACCATAAAAATGAAATCACTAAAAGTATGGAAGCAAATATATTTTTTTTAAATTTTATGAGCCAGGCATGGTCATGTATGCCTGTAGTCCCAGCACTCAGGAGGCAGAGGCAGGTAGATCTCTGTGAGTTCAAGGCCACTTTGGTCTACATAGTGAGTTCCAGGCCAGCCACCACTACTGGGACACCCTGTCTCAAAAACACCAAAAAAAAAAAACAAAACAAAACAAAAAAAAACCCCACCATTTTTACAAAATGATAGTGGCAAAGAAATTCAGATGCATTAATGATAAAATGCATTTCAAAAAATAAAAATTGTTATATCTGTAATGATAGAAGAATCATTAAACAAAAGCATGACTATTGTATTGGAAGATTGTATTTACTGGTTAATACTTTTTACATTTAAAACTTACTCCAAGGTCTTATCGGTTAATAATCAGAAGACACTGACAAACCTGAAAGCAAATGTGCACAATATGAAACAGACATTTCTTAAAGAACAACCAAGCACCCTGAACTAGAAACCACACTTCTGCCTTGGGTTCACTACGTTTCCACTTTAATATAAACTTAAAATTATTTGAACTCTGAAATCCGTTACTTAATAGAGTGAAATAAACTGTTACGAACTTGACCAGTCTTCAGTGTGTTCACAAATCAAGTGGCAGTCTATTTAAACAAAAAATTAGGAAAATATTAAAAATATTGATTGTTATTTATTTTATTAAGTGTATTTGAATTGAATTTGTCTGAACTATCTGCACTATGTGAATTTCTCCTATTTTACAGTTTATTTGTAGAAGAATATTGTAAATGATATAATATGTACCAATAAACATGGCTCCTCTATCTCCTTTATAAGAACTGTAAAAGCATGTTATATCAATACAATATTTTGTTTTTCACAAATTTATTTTCCATTAGTAGTAAATTTACTGTGACTTCAAATTTTGTTTAGTTTCACCATGTATTTTAGCTGTCTGAAACCAAAGATCACTGTCTGTAGGAATAACAAGAAATATCTTGGAACTACCCAGGCTCTGTCAGGGTAGAGTGCTTACCTAACATGGCTGAAACACTAAAGAAACCTTTTCATAATTAAAATATATCAGAAGCTATTTTAATTGAGTTAATAAATGACCAGAGAGACAATCTAATATTATATTGCCCATCACTATGGCAAATATATTAACTGATTCATCT
>NW_008354017.1:283036-292205 GCF_000622305.1 Nannospalax galili | reverse complement strand
AAGAAAAGACTGGAGCCTTGAATAAATATGGATGAAATCTTCTACATTTGCAGTTTAGTTGAATTCAAACTCAAACCCTAGCTCATCCTTGGCATTTTTTGAAAGCTGTTTCTAATTAAATTAAAGTGACTTTAATTCATTCTCATTGAACTCTTTAGAACATCTTTTTGATATGAGGCTTCACAAACTTCAGGATGGTCACTTTGGGAATAGGGTTGGGAAGGGAGTCAGCAGAGGCCAACCTCAAAGCCAAGCAGAGGTCTCTAGAAGCAGGTGAGTGAATGAGAGAAGAGCTGCTGAGGGCAGACAGACAGGTAGACACAGTAAATCCTTAGGACACGTATTGGCAAGACAAACCTTACTTACAAAATGGAAAAAGGAAACCAGGCATCAGCCATTATCAGTAATCTAGAAACAGAAGAATTAGATACTTTGGATTCAAATTCCTTGTCTTTATGAAACACGACTTAGAACTTGATGTTCTGCATAGCCAATATTCAGATTGTTCCAGATCTTAAAACTAGAATATATTTACATTTTTAATATTAACATATTCTAGGTCTAGAAATGAAATTTCTGTTTAAACTCTTTTATAAAAAAGCAGGCCTTCTCCATTAAAAAGCAGCTACTTATCAAAACCTACTTACATCCAACTGTGCAACAAAGCTTGACAAACACAATGAGAGAGAAATCAGGGAAACAATCCCATTCACAATATTCTCAAATAGGTAGATAAATAGGTAAATAAGACAAATCATAAATAAAAATAATAAATTAAATAAATAAATAAATAAATAAATCTCAGAGTAAGCTTAGCCAAGGAGAGGTGAAGGTTCTCTACCATGAAATGTTCAAATTCTGAAGAAATTGAGAAAGACACTAAAATAAGAAAGACCTCCCATGATCATGGACTGATAAATCAAAATAGGAGAAATGTCCAATGTCTGAGGCAGTATATATATTCAATGCAATCTCAATCAAAATCCAATTCCACGCTTCAACAAAATAGCAAAAGACAATCTTTTTTTTCTTTCTTCTTCTTTGATTTATTTATTTTTATGGGCTTTTGGCTACTCTAACATTCCCCCCTCTGAAGAGGTAACACTAAAATCGTTTAAAGATTAGATAAAAGCTCCCAAATATTTTCGACATTTTTGGCCTTTGGAACAGAGTATGTTGCTAAGAGGCCCAAGGACATTGTGAAATTCATAGAGAAACACAAAAGACACTGGATATCCAAAACCCTCTTGAACAATAAAAACACTACTGGAGATATCACCATACCAAATCTCAAATTATACTATGGAGCTAATAGTGATAAAAACGGAATGGGACTGGCTTAAAACAGACATCTAGATTAGAATGGGATGGGATGGGATGGGATGGGATAGCATGGGATAGGATAGGATAGGATAGGATAGGATAGGATAGGATAGGATAGGATAGGTAACTGCTTGATTTGTGACAAAGATACTGAAGGAACACACTGGAGGAAAGACGGAATCTTCAACAAATCATGTTTGAAAACTGAATGTCTGTATTAAAAACAATGAAATTAGACTGACTTGTATGTATCTCAGGTTGTATGAAAATCAACTCCAACTGGTTTCTTACCCATTTTATATTCATTTTTGTAAAGGGTAAGAAATGGATTTAGGTTCATTTTCTATTTGCAGATACTTTTTTTGCACCATTCATTTAAAGAGGCTTTCCTTTGTCTAATGTGTGTTTTTTATACTTTTATAAAAAATAAGTTGCTCTAACTGTGCATGTTTATTTTATGGCTCCCCTGAGCTATGTGTCAATTTGGGGGCCAGTGCCAAGCTGTTCTTGTTACTATGGTTTCATATTATGTTTGAGATCAGGTTATGAGGTTTTGCCATGATTGCTGTGCTACTCAGGATTTCTTTGGCTACTCAGGATCTTTTGCGTTTTCTATAAAATTCAGGGATGCTTTTCTACTGTGAAGAATGCCATTAGGACTTGGATAGAGATTGTATGGAGATTGTGTTCAGTGCTATCACAGTTTTCCACAGAGTCCTGCCAATCCATGAATGGGAAGTCTTTCTATCCTAGTATCTTCCATTGCTTTCTTTGTGTCTTTCATCTCCTCAATTACACTTATTCCAAGTTATTTTTAAAAGCTATTTTAAGTAGGGCTTTTCATGGTTATTTTCTTGGCTGCTTAAATATAGAAATTTGTTAGTTTTTACATTTATTTTTATATCTTTTTGAAAGTGTCTAGGACTTTTCTGATGGAGTCTTTAGGGATAATTTGTCTTCTCTTTCTATTTATAGTGCTCATTTCTTAAAATTTAAAATAGAATTAGTATAGTATGGATCCCCATAGAAACACTTGTGTACTCATGTTTATTGCTGTGCTATTCACAACAGCCAAGATATTGAGACAGCCTAGATGCCTGTCAAGAAATAAATGGATAAAGAAAATGGGGCACAGATAAACAACTGAGTTTTTTTCAGTTGTATACAAGAATGAACAAATATAGTTCACAGGAAAGTTCACGGGAAAGATCATTATGTTAAATTAAATAAGCCAAGCTCAAAAGGTCTTTTCTCTCATGTATGGAATCAGGATACAAATTTGTATATACATATATAATTGATAGGAGTTGAATGGAAACTACAAAAGGGATGAGGAAACAAGATAGGGTAATAGAATATATGTGTGTCATGAAAGAAGAGGGTGGGATTATTTAGGGGTAGCCAAGGGACCCACAAGGGGAAGGAAGAGTAGATAGTGTTGCGGTGGATAAGAACAAATAATGTGTATGAATAAAGATACCATGGCAAGGTAAAGTTATCTGTATGAAACAAGAATATTTTAAAACAGAAAGTGTACTTCAGTGTTGCATTAGTTTCCTTATAGAAAATGAATTCACTTTGAAACAAAAAACCACATTCTTATATATGTCTGAAGTAAACTGGCTTCCGACACAAGCAGCTTATTATTTAGAGTAATTTGAAATTGATATGAAACCATAATGAAAATCTTTGAGATGGTATCTATAAGAGTAAGTTTTAATGATTAAAGTAATATTGGAAATTAGATTTATGCAGTGAGTAATTAAAATGTAAACATATCTGGTTTCCCAATTTGTACAATCACAGGTAGGTAAACCGTTGTCTTTTCTTATGTGGACAAGGGTATAAATTGAGCCATAACAACTCCCTCAAATTAATTGTGAGTGAGTATAATTTTATTATCTTGGTGCTAGAGAGCTGATGTTATATTATATTGTTAAAACTAATTTGGTTGCACCAATACAAGCTAACAAATGAGTCACTGTGTTTAATGCTCTTATTTCTCTTTGGGGGCATAGTGATAATTTAATTATTCTCTGTTCTTAATGTATGAAACAAGACAGTAGACACATTTTTAAAATTTTTTATCAATTATCTTCCATGCCTAAAATGTTATGTTAAATGCTATTGTGAATATAATCCAAAGTCCAGATTTCAGATAGTGTGTTAGAGAAGTTCAACATTCATTTTTAAAGATTTTTATTAATTCTTTGAGAACTTCATATAATGTATTCCTCCCTCTCTCAAATCCTCAAATACAGCTGCACATTTCTACTCCTTCAATTTTGTGTTCTTCCTCCTCCTCAAATTCAGTTTATATGTTGTTCAAATACTCTTGAATCTGGAGCCTGCTCTGGACTGTGGTCGACCTGCCAAGAATCGTACTTTTAAAGAAAACGAACTTTCTCTCTCTCAGCAACTCTCAAATGCCAATAGCTCCTCAGCTAGGAGTGGACTTCATACCCACCTCCCCTCCTCGATAGCTCATTGTTATACCCAAAGATTAGTGAATATCTCAACCCTCATTAGAGAATCTGCTTCTTGTAGTAGATATTCATTAACACAGAGACCCAGAACTGGTCAACGTGGAAAGAATAAGACTCTACAGAGTGCCCAGTCCTAACTAGAACATCCATATCACACCCTTCCTCCCAAAGCTCAGGGACATCGAGGAAGAGCAGGCAAAAAGATTGTAAGAGCCAAAGGTGGTGGATGACTATGTGGAAATTGTTTTCCAGACAGTAGGGCAGTTGCACATATGAATTCACATGACAGCATGCTCAAGACCTGCTGAAACTCATGCTAGACGTAGTGTAAAGTTCTTAAGCTTGAGTTTCCACAGAGTCTGTTTCCTGTTCTTATCAGGCTAATCTCAAAATATTCCCTTAGATAAATTTTCTAACTGAGGAAGTGATTCACTGAGATATGAATTTTTGTGCATATATTGATTTACATTTCATCAAAATATTTTATTCTTACAATGAGTACATTCCTTTATCTGCTGTCCATTCATTTCTTTAGTCTTTTTAGTAACCTTTCTATTGCTTGATATCAAGCTATTGATCTTACTACTTTTCTTTCTTTTCTTCTTTCCTTCCTTCCTTCCATTCCCTTTTTCTTTTTCTATAATTTTATCCTTTTTTTCATTTATTTTTAATGGAAAAACGTTTATCATTTACAATAAGTCTCTTGAACTTATCCTAATTATTAAACTTAAAAATTCTATTCTTTATGGCTAGGCATGGTGGCTCACGCCTTTAATCCCAGCACTCGGGAGGCAGGTGCAGGTGGATCTCTATGAGTTCAAGGCCAGCCTGGTCTACATTGTGAGTTCCAGGACAGCTGGAGCTACAGGGAGACCCTGTCTCAAAAAGACCAAAAAAAAATTCTATTCATTGACTAATATCTCAACAAATGCCTAGGTTCTTTCCCAGTGCATGGAAAAGAATTCTTTACTAGGTATCTATGAACCTTCTTTCAGATACCACATGTGAGTTTAATTATGTGCTGTTTGCCTTTCTGAGTCTTGCTTTTCCTCTTAGCATAATGCTCTTGAGATATAGAGGTTCCATCATGCTGTCAAAAATATAAAATACTTTCTTTTTCTGTTTTTTAAGTTGGAGAATATATTATTGTGTGCCTTTATACATTCATTCATGGACACATAAGTTGATTCCAGTTATTAAGAGCTACGAATATTTTTACTGTGAAAAACAGGCAAATTCTTCATAAGTTGACTATTACTCCTGTAGATTTATAACTAGCAGTAAAATTGCTTAATCATATAATAATTCTATGTTTTTATATTTAGAACCCTCCATGCTATTTTCCAAAGGGCATATAAATTTACATGCCCACCAAGAATATCTGAGGATGTCTTTTTTTTCAAAAGTCTCTACTGTATTGTGTTCCATCTTTTTTGATAGTAGCCATTTTAATAGGTATGAGATGATATCTCTTTGTGCTTTTAGTTTGTAATTCTCTGATACTTACATTGAACATTTTCCATATATCAGTATTAGTATAACTTCTTTATAGAAATATCTATTAATTTGGGCATTTTGCACATTTTTACGAGATTGCTTGCTATTTGTGTTGTTTTTGGTTCCTCACTTGTTTTTTTGCATTTATCTTTTCTTAGTTATATGGTTTGCAAATATTTCCTGCCACGCTATGGATCGTCTGTTCACTGCACTGCTTGTGCAGTAGCTCTTAGTCTGCTGTGCAACTGCTGCTTGTTCTCTTGCAATCCTGTTTGTCCAGTATTGCTTTTGCTGCCTGTATTTCTGCATTCATTGTCAGAAAATTATTGCCCATATTATGTCATAGACTTTGCCCAGTGTTTTCTTCTGGAAATTTTAGTTTCTAGCTTTTGTCCTTTAAGCTGTGGTTAGTTTTTTTTTTTAATGTGATGTGAACTAAGTGTCTAATTTTATCTTATGTGCCAGATATACCATTTTCCTAGTAGCATCTATTTCAGACAATCCCCTGTCTTCATTTTATTTTCTTGACACCTTTGCTGAAAATCAACATAAAGCAACGATTTGTTTCTTAGATCTCTATTTCCTTTCCTTGGTCATGTACCTGTTTTATATGCCAGGAACACGATATTGTTACTTCTATAGCTTTGTAGTTTATTTTGAAATTATGTAGTGTGATATCTCCAATTTTATTATTCTCGCTTCAGATTGCTTTCTCTGCTTTGGGTCTTCAGTGATTCCATGAATCTTATTATGTAACTTAATAATATTTCTATGATGCTTCATTCAAGTACATGATAATCATAAACTCTATATTCATATTTTAAATTGCTGGGACTAAAGAGATGGCTCAGTGGCTAAGAGCACTGGCTGCTCTTGCAGATGACCCGGGTTCAGTTCCCATGACCCACACTGTGGCTAACAACCAACCCTAAATCCAGTTCCAGAGGATCCTACACCCTCTTCTGTCTGCAGTGGGCATTACAAAACATGGGCACACTGACATACATATAGGCAAAACTTTCATACATATTTGATATAAACAACAATATATTTAAAAATGTTCACTTATTCAACCCTAAATATTCACTCCTAAATTCCCCCTTACCTTATTCCCAAGAGAGAATGGAAAGACCATAAGAACTGGAAGATAGGAGACAGGGCTGTGAAATGCCACCCTCTGGGCATGACACAGCCATTGCCTAGAACTCACAGTATTCACAACAGTAACTGCACTGGGCCTGCACAAGGCAGCCCTGTCAACAGTCAGTCATGAATGCAGGAGGAGCTCATGAGGCCTTAGTCCTTCCTCTCTAGTGAACTCTGACTACTGGTGAATTCTAAGAGGGGGGAAGTTATTGTCTTCAACTGTGCACCCACTACCAAGGCCACTAAGCTCCAAAGGAGTGTTTCAAATTCATGGTTACACAAATAACCCTGGTTAAAACCTTTCCTGGGAAAGGGATTTGCAGGGATGAAGGAAGTTGACAAATGTGGAAGGAGTAAGAGAGGACGGAGAATGAGAGTAACCAGAATACATTATACATGGATGAAACTGTCAAATAATAACAAATTTAATTAATAAAAATGTAAAGTGCAAACTGTTATCAAAAGAGACACTGCAATATGACCCAATTTCCAAACTCATCTTCCTAAGATACATGAGGTTAATGTGATACTTCATAAAGTACAGTATCATTCTTTACCGTACTATCATCAAAGACAGATTCCTCCAACAGCATCTCGGCCACATCTGAGTGCTCACTTAGGCCCACTGGAGCAGAAGCTTTCCTCTGTATGTACATTTCCTACTTATTCTTGTCCATGCTATTTTGCTTCATATTTTCATTCACTTACTGCCAATATTTGTAGTCATCCTATGACACATGCCTTTATTTTAGATGACCTATGTGTCTGTCAGTCTATGCCCAAAAGATGTAAGGAAAATAAAATTAAATTAAATACTAAAATTAATATACCAGCAATAACAGTAAGTTGAATCAAATCATAGCTAAAATCTTTAAAAATGATCAATCAAAACAAGTCATATGACAAAAGCTAGCAGCACAATCTGCTGACAAGCACGAGAATCATCAGGGCACCCAAGGAAGTGAGTTTTCATAGAAGAAAAACTTGATTCCGTTTAAGAGACTAATGAAAAGACCCAAGGGAATTTATCATTCTGGACAAAGGGAATGATTAGAAAGGTCACTTTAGTCATAATATGGAAGAAAAAATGAGGGATTTGTTGATTATATATAGTGCTAGGCCACTTCAATGCATTGACAAAAATGTGCTGAGGGTCTAAAGATAAAAACTGAAAGAGCAAATGAAAAGCAAAATCATGATCAGCAAAAAGAACACTGGGTAAAATTTGAGTTTTTGCACTGTTCTAAGGACTTATAATCTCTATTACAAGTATGTACAAGGTAGCTATCATCATTATCAGCTCAGTTTTTACAAATGAGGAACTTGAAACCTAGAGTATAAATTCTCCATGTTCCCAGAGTCTGACTCCACAAACTATGCTTTTAAGTGATGTATGCAAGGTTGCCATATAAGGTCACATAATGAGCAAAGGACAAGAAAGGAACTACATGTGCCTTCAGTATGTGCTATGTTACACAGAATTCTGTAAGATAAAGGTATAATGCCTCCATTGCTCACAAATGTACAAACCACTCTCCTCAGTGATATCACACAAATCCCTTCATTCCATAGTCTCCTGGCTTCTAGAAGACATAATTAAATTGCTCTTCCCTTAATATTCTAGATCTCAGCTCTTCAAAATATCTGTTTCCCCTAGGCTTATTTTTTCAGCTTCCCTCATTAACAAGTGTTTTTGTATTTTATGTTACAGTTGAATGATCCTTGGTACCACTACAATGTTTTAATAATAGATTATATGTGTGTGTACACATTCGTGTGTGTGTGTGTGCATGTGTGTGTTCATGTGTATATATTTCTTACTTGGAAACATGATTATTAATATCCACAAACTAAGGACCTTGTATCTAGAACGTGCAAATTTTATCATTGTTTCTATATACATAGACACATGCACATTTGTACATATACAACAGTAGATCTTGGCATCAGAATAAGCTTATTATTATTGTGATTAAGGCTATTATTTTTAGATATGGATTTTCTAAGGATTACAAAGCCAGAAAGCATACTACATCCTAAAAGATAATATATAGTTAATGAAATCTATTGCTTTATGTTTTATACTTGATGAGGTGATGTGTTAAAGAAAAACAAAAGTAATCAGGATAAAAGTTCTTAGATAGAGGTTTTCCAGGCCTGCATTGATTAATGCATCTCTCAGCACTCCACAAAGAAGCACCCTTATACAGTAGATGGTGATTAACACAGAGAACTACAACTGGACAACATGCAGAGAATAAGAGGCTGCAGAGTGCTTATCCCTGAATCTACATCAAAATTCTGCCTTGTAAAGCTCGGGGATCATTGCAGAAGAGGGGATAGAAAGATTTTAAGAGCCAGAGGTGGTAGGAACAGAATTTTCCATACAGCTGGCCAGTTACTCATATGAATTCACAGTAATAGTGACAGCATGGACATGCCCCCATAGCCTCAAGTCAGGACAAAATCCTAGTATAGACATGGAGAAGTGGGTGAGAAACCCCAATCCTGACTGAGGAACAACTGGCAACCAATGGCTGCTGGAAAAGGGAAGTTCAGTCTCCTTTAAGGGTGAGACTCTTAGTAGGTTGATCAGTTTCCAGTGGATGAACCCACACCAAAGTGCATTTAGGCCACACAAGTCTGACTCTATAAGCGCATACACATATATACACACACACACCACACACACACACATACGTGTGTGTGTAATATAT
>NW_008354017.1:277520-282893 GCF_000622305.1 Nannospalax galili | reverse complement strand
GAATGTTAGTAAATGGGATACAGAAGATGCAGGAAGGTATCTAAGTGTAGTTAACATATATTGTATGTAATTCACAAAAATTCTATAAAAACTAATTTAAAAGAAAGGAATGCTCTTAGTTAAAATGACATATGCAGTTAAATTCTATTCTCACCCTTGTATGAAACCATCAACTCATTTGATTAGGAATAAGTGAACCCTTGATGTGTGAAATAATGATGTTCATTCATTGGTAAACCTGTCATCACAAACACCTCACACAGTAGATAAGCTTCAAAAGCATAAAAATGGGTTTCTGGCCTTGGATTTGTGTACAGAGGCTCCACTGGGTCTATAGACCAATGCCCACAGTAATGTTAATTGTCCCTAAATATAATTTTATTGAGTACTTGGTAGTTCATTGAACTTTTTCAATGATTCTGGACCTTTTGGTAAGATCGATCATAGTAAAGAAAATCAGAAATCTTTGAAATCTCTATCCCCTCTCTGATCAAGTTAGAAAATCAAAATCAGTACCACTTAAGTTGGATAACACAAACTAGTAGTGTTGTCAACAGGCGAAATGCAGAATGACAACTTAGTAGTTTTTGCCATATTGCATGTAATTCATGAGCTTGGCCATTAAAAACAAAAGATTCTTAACAAGATTGAACTTGACTCTACAAAGTTTATCCAAGATATCTCATGATTGCAGCTGCTTTGCAAAATGTGCAGCTTTGCTAGAGCAGACTGTGGTTGAGAACATGGTATGTTCCCAGTGATGGAGCTAATGGGCTGTCTTCATTCTCACACAATTAATTCTTCTCATCAGGAAAAGAGGAACACAAACAAGATTAATTCATGTGAGCTGAACCACAGTGCGTTTTCACAGGCTTGTTTCATGTAAATCCTGGCCCAGCGTCTTTGGTTTTATCTATGTTTATGCTTTTTGAACTTGATATTGGTGCTAGGTATTCCTCATTTCTGCCCACTGTGTTAATAATTTGCCTTTAGTTGGTTTCTGTTCATCTTGTCCTTCTTAAAGCTACAGTTAACTTTTTCAGTCATGATTTTTTTAAGCCAAATTTGACTCTTGTGATATTTAATATGAATTGTCAATTTATTAGGATGTAAAAATCACTCAGAGACAAACCTCTGGGCACGTCTATGAAAGAGTGTATGGGTTGGATTAATGAAGGTGGGAAGACTCGCCCTAAATATGAACAGCATCATTGCAGGGACTGGATCTCAGACTGAATAAAAAGGAGAGTGCGCTGAGCACCAACCTTCATTTCTCTCTGCTTCCTAACTGAAGACTAACTGAAGACATGGCTCTCTCCCTCCTGCTGCTGGCACCACACTTTCCCTACCTGGACTCTACCTTCAAATGGCAAACCAAAAAAATAAAAGTCCTTCCTTCCTTACATTGCTTTTAACAGTTTCCCCCAATAAAATCAAGTAATTGGATATCAATTTGGAGTCTATACAGATTCAAAAATACATTTGAACTTTTGTTTTTCACCAGTTAGCAGTCTTGTAATATTTCACATAGGTCAAATATTTTCTTCAAATAAGATTTTTTGTACTGCATTCATCTTCATTCCTTTAACACTGCTCTTAAAACAAACTTGATCAAAACGCATTTTGTCTTTGATTTGAGAAGTACATCATGGCCATCCCTCTCCTTTCCCGTCTCCAAATCACCTATTTCCTCTCATTCATCCCAAACTAACACCTTTCCTTCTATAGTGGTCTAACCACATTGACTTGCCTCTGTTCTCTGTTGAGAATACACTACACAACCATTGAAATTGCCCAGTATGCTCCTACAGGCTTTCTGAATAAAATTTTTCAATGTCAATATTACTAATAATTTATTATATATCATTTATATATTAATGTTTTATAATTTATTTTTTAAATTATTTTTAATTTTTTTTTGTGTGTGTATGAGAGTTTTGCCTCCATGGATATAAGTGCACCACATGTGTGGAATGCCTGCAGACACCATTGCTCCAGCTTCTATATTGATGTTTTAAAGGCTATATTATCTTGGGGCTGGAGAGACAGCTTAGCAGGTAAGAACGCTGGCTATTCTTGCAGAAGACCTAGGTTTGAATCTCAGCACCCACGTGTCAGCTAACAACCATCTGTAACTCCAGTTCCAGGGAATCCATTGCCCTCTTCTGTCCTCTGTGGGTACTGCAGGATGTGAGTGCAATAACACACATGCAGAAATAACACTCATACACATAAAATAAATAAGTTTTTTAAAGGATATATTATCTTGATTAGTTTAAGAGTCTAAAGTTTAAGAGTGTAAAGAATCATAGATTCTAAAAATCTAGAAGATAAAATTTTATGATGTTGTTACTTCGGTGTTATAGAAATAACAGCAAATCTCTCTTACCTTTAAGTCCTCTGACGGTAGGTACAAAACCGCCTCTGTAGAGTCTTTTAATTCAGCATCTAAAACAAAGCTTTCCTTAGGTATTAAAGAGATTACTGGGTCTTTCTCTTCAATCAGATGTCTAAGAACCCTTATGCAAGGTCGAGCCAGTCCTTTCAGTATGATGTAAAATCCATCATTGCCAATCACTGAAAGAAAAAAAAAAAAAAGATTACAGCTATTACTAACACATGTATTATATCTGATATACTTCTAGCAAATCCTTTCCAGTCTATAGTATCACAATAACCTCAGTGCACCACCTGAGTAGGCACAAGTAGATGAGTCAGATAACAAGGATTACAAAGGTGTGCTTAATGTGTTATTTTTAAATGATATTATATGCTAGCACATCATTCAGGGAACTGTAAAACTATAGAAGAAAAGGTTGCGCCCCTAGAGTAACATGTTACTATTAATATACATATACCATTATAATAAAAACAGGACTTTAAAAATCCTTAAACTTTAACTTCTCTCCCAAAATTGTCATTTTCCTATTTTATATAACAATACTTACATCCTAATAATTTTCACTAATCTTTACTCTGTACAAGAGAATGATGTACAAGCTTAATAACCAGATAGTTTGAAGATGTTCAATTTGTCCACCACTTGCCGTACTCTACATTAATTATCCACAACCTGTCTTCCAAGTTGGTTCCTAAAATTCAACTGTATACCTGAAGAACTTGCAGGTGTACTCTCTTGTGAGCACTTCAAATATGATTTAAATCCTGTCCGGGTTTTCTAAACTATAGTCCTTGTCCTGTGGAAATTCAATGGTACATTTCTCCATTTCACACCTATTTATATGACTTTGTGAATAGAGAGAATTCTTCAAGTGCTATGGGATTGCTATTTACACATGGCTCCTTAACTTTCTGTAAGCAGAAACTTTACAAATAGGTTTCAAGGGCAATTATGTTTTCATATTACCCTAAAAGTTACAAATTGCTCATCCTCTGATTTTTTAAATAATGAGGTTTTATTAACACAACAAACATGATAGATTAATTTTCTCCCTTTTTAAGCAAATATCTTGTGTGGATATCTGGGATTAAAACGGATCATAATCTAGGTAACACATGATCAGTCACTAAACATCTCATATGGGTCCTAAGGGAACTGAAGAAGAGCTAGGTATTTTATAACATCAATTAGGTGAACGTTGACTAATTATACATGGGAAAAATAAGAGAAAGGTATATTCAAAGGCATACACATCTATGTTCTCTTTCTGTGCAGATTTAACTGGCACTATTTAGCTTAGAGTAAAAGATACAGAAAGAGGCCGAGCGTGGTGGCACACACCTTTAGTCCCAGCACTTGGGAGGCAGAGGCAGGCAGATCTCTGTGAGTTCAAGGCCAGTCTGGTCTACATAGTGAGTTCCAGGACAGCTGGGGCTACAGGGAGACTCTGCCTCAAAAAGACAAATAAAAGATGTAGAAAGAGATGTGATGTGTGAACAATGTTTTTGCAAAGCCTTCTATTTGCTTTCTCAATGTGAATTTTCCTTATTTTCGTTTACTAACAAAATCACACTTTTATTGGATGCCTAGATGTTAAAAATATGACTTCCCACATATTCTTACACAAGTGTTTATGCATAATGATAAAATAATGAGAGAATTTTTTTCCAAGTATTCATAACCACTCCTTACTTGCTGCTGCTAACAACAGGGATATGATGTTAGGACCCAGACAAGCACCTTGCAATTAAAATGAAAAGTTAAGACTAGCAGCTGACCCATGCCTTATCATGATGTGTCATAAATTCCAAAACTTGTTTGAACAATTCGCTATTACAGAAAGCTGACAATAATATCTGTATGAATATTGCTGATTTCATTTAACTCTAATTAAAATTAATCCATGTGTTGCCAATATATGTAAGTATAGCATCTTGGGGAATATTATTCTTATATAAGACATTAGAAGCAATATTTAAAGATAGACATTTTGGAAAACAAATAGCTATAGATAAGAAAACCTTCAGAAAGGTAACATCCGAATGCAATGTTGTTTGGTTTGCAAATATATATTTAAATAAGCCAGAAGTGATTAAAAAATATTGTGTGATTGTGTGTGGATTTATATTTTAACATTTCACATCATGTGTTAAAAGCAATTTCAGTTATCTCTGATTCAAAGTTCATTGAACATTGGCACTTAATGCACATGTGATAATTACAAAACAGGGTTAAACTGGAAGTAACATGTGCCAAATACAAATGTGGTCACTTGGGGATCTTCTCAACCTTCCCAAGAAAATATTCCTTTTCCTTCAGGCTTTTATCCAATGACAGTAAAATTTAGTAAGGAATCAAATTTAAAATAATATATTCAGGACACTTTTTGCTCCTAGCCATCCTAGGTCGACTAGTTCCGGGGGACTATGTGCATCTCTCAAAATGTCCTATAACGGTGGTGGGTCATCTGTCCCCTTTATCAAGGAGGCCGAGGAGAAACCACCAGATG
This sequence comes from Nannospalax galili, assembly GCF_000622305.1. Lineage (NCBI taxonomy): Eukaryota > Metazoa > Chordata > Mammalia > Rodentia > Spalacidae > Nannospalax > Nannospalax galili. The sequence continues at coordinate 277,983 of NW_008354017.1, read as the reverse complement.
GACTTGAACCAGTGTCCAGTCTATAAAGAGGAGGGTCAACACAGAGGAATTATTTCTTCCATGCTTCCAAGTGAAGCCAACCATGGTCGAGCTGGACCTTTGACTTATCTTCACATAGGTGGAACTGCTAACAGAAAGGAGCCAGGGGCTCCTCCCAAGCCCATGTGACCCCTGAGGAACAGATCCTCAAACGACCTTAAGAGTGAAAATAAATCGGTTTATCTGGACCAACTGTATAGCCTTAAACACCCAAAAGGAAAAGTATAACCAAAGATTAAATGGGCCAACATAACTTAATAAGAGTCCATATGTATAGCTAAAGGCTACAGAACAAGCATCAATGCCAGATAGGCAATATCTTCTTTTGAGTTGTTGGCCAGGGTGGCCAGAGGGATTCCCAGATAGTAACCCAGCATAGAACTTGGAAAATGAACAGCAGACCCCAATCTTATCCAAAAGAATG
>NW_008354017.1:251142-277475 GCF_000622305.1 Nannospalax galili | reverse complement strand
TGGCCAAGAAAAACAGGTATATAAAAATAAAATGAAATAATATATACACTAATGCTGTATTTTTAATAGTAAGGGACTATATTTTAAAATAAAATATTTTAATATAAAGATACTACCATTTAAATTATATATACTACATTGACTTTACAAAATAATTTGCATAAATAAAGCAGGTTCTATTCTATGAGTCAGTGAAAGGTTTTGTAAGAAAAACAGGTATATAAAAATAAAATGAAATAATATATACACTAATGCTGTATTTTTAATAGTAAGGGACTATATTTTAAAATAAAATATTTTAATATAAAGATACTACCATTTAAATTATATATACTACATTGACTTTACAAAATAATTTGCATAAATAAAGCAGGTTCTATTCTATGAGTCAGTGAAAGGTTTTGTATTTACTGTTACTTCTGCATTCATTTTTCAATCTACAGTAAGTCATGTATTTCTAGGCCAAATTTCCAAGTAAGACATGATGTTCTTGTCCTTAAAATGTTATTTCTTTTAACTATTATAGGAATGTAATACTGTTTTAACTATGACAATTAAGTAGATTATATAAATTAAAAATTTGAAAGTAATACACATAACCAAGTTTTATCAAAATATCTCAAATATTTTGGACAACTTCAATTATTAAACTAAGAAGATGCAGATGATAAAAATCTATATAAATCCTGGAAACTCTAAAGTAAATAGGCAAATTACTAGACATAGATCACCTACAAAGTTAAATCCAGAACATATAAATAAATTAAAGGTCCTAGAAACAATGAGACTGAAACAGTAATTAATAATAAAAAAAGCCTCCCTACAAAGAAAAGTCCAGGAACAGATAGATTCTCTGATTCTCTGCCCAGTCGTAGCAAATCTTTAAAAAGGATATAAGAGCAATAGTGCTCAATGTGTTGTGCAAAGTAGAAAAGAAACACTGCCAAACTCATTCAGTGAGGCTAACATTTCCTTGCTATCGAAATCCGATAAAAGCACAAAAAAATAAAGACTCAATAGCTCACACTTTTTATTCCAGAATTGAGACGGAATCCACAGTCTTGTTCATGATTGGAAAACATTTATACCACGAAGCTGAATCCCCAGCCACAAGTATATGAAAGATGAATTTTTCTGATGAACACAGACACAAAAATTCTCATTAAAATTATTTCTACTCTTATTTAAGAACACATTAAGAAGATCATATACATGACTAAGTTTCCTTCATTCCAGTGATGCAAGGTTGATATAGCATATGCCAGTCAATAAATGTAATGCAACACATATATGACTGAAGGACAGAAATCATATGATCATGTCAAAAATGATCTTTGATCAACTTTAGCATCCCACCCTGATAAAAGTTCTAAAGAAATTACAACTAGAAGGAACATGTGTCAACACAATAAAGGCAACATACAACACACCTATATCCAAAAAATGAGAACAAAAGAAAACATTTCTTAAAATTAGGAATGAGACCAGAATGCCCACTCTCACCACTCTTATTCAATTGAGCATTCAAAGTCTTAGCTACAGCAAAAAGACAAGAGGAAAAAAAGGGGATAAAAGTAGCAAAAGAAGGTGTCAAATTATCCTTATTTGCAGACAACAAGATCCTGTGTTCAAAAGTCCTAAAGAATTCACCATAAAACCTTCAAAACCAATACATATCGCAAATTGTTATCAGTAAAATGAAATCATCATGCAAAATTGAGTATCATTCTAGGAAAATGAAATTTGAAAGGTGGATAACATGGGGTGGAGAATCTTAAGTAGAGAGGGGCATGAGAGTATGGAGGAAATCAGAAGGTGACAGGGAGGGCTACACCAAAAGGAGGGGGTAAGAAATGTCAAGTGAATGTCTATGAAGTCATCAGGTAGATTTCAATGGTAATGTTTATCACCTCTACTAATTACCATGACATAAATTGCTAGTCTTCCTTCTCAAATATAATACATTTTAAAAAATTTGTTAATTTTTTGTGTGTGTGTGTACATCACACAGAACATCCCAAACCATCTTATTCGACTATACACCCACTTCCCAGTTGCCACCCTCCCATAGCCCCCCACCCCCAACTAGAGCCCTTAAAATCTGATACCCCTGCTACTGTCTGCAGTGTTTTCGGCACCCCCAGCCATTCCACACTACTTGACCTTCTGGTGAATCTAGTCAGCCTATCTAGAGATCTTTGTTTTTGGAGGGTCAGCTGTTCCTCTTCTAGCGGCAATCAGTTGTCAATACTCCTTTAGATAAGACTAGGGTTTGCTGTTCATTCTCCCAGTTCTATGCTGGGTTACTAATTGGGAGTCCTTTTGGTTACCCTAGCCAACAACTCAAAAGAAGGTATCTCCTATCTGGCATTGTTGCTTGTTCTGTAGCCTTTAGCTATGCATATGGACTCTTAAGAAATTATATTGACCCCTTCAATCTTTGGTTATACTTTCCTTTTCAATGTTTAAGGCCATACAGTTGGCCCAGATAAACCAATTTATTTTTACTCTTAAGGTCGTTTGAGGATCTGTTCCTCAGGGGTCACATGGGCTTGGGAGGAGCCTCTGGCTCCTTTCTTTTACCAGTTCCACTTATGTGAAGATAAGTCAAAGGTCCTGCTCGACAGTGAATGGCTTCTCTTGGAAGCATGAAGGAAGTGATTCTTCTGTGTTGACCCTCCTCTTTGTAGACTGGACACTGGTTCAAGTCTGTCTGGTGGTTTCTCCTTGGCCTCCTTGAGCAAGAGACCAGGTGACCCACCACCATTATAAGGACATTTTGAGAGATGCTCATAGTCCCCTGGAACAATTTGACGTAGGAGGGCAAGGAGCAAAACCTGTCTGTCCTTTATGTCCCTCAGACCAAATTAGTACAGGCCTCAAAGTATGTCTGTTAAACATCCAAGAAGTTTAATTCCACCAGTCTTGCACTTTTAATTACTGTATGTCATGTACATAAATCTTGGGCAAAGACCAATTGTTCTCAGATAAACCTTACCTAGGTACATATTTCTTGATCTGCTATGTATAATTTGTCAGTAGGTTATAGGAGTAATATGGTTCCTTATGCTTTTCAAAACTAGCTAGCCATTATTTATCTCTCACATTGTCTCACCCCTCCACCATAGTTTTCCACTTAAAGTGCCACCATTTCCCCCCTTTCTCGCTTAATAATACCCTTCTTCTACAGTCCTACCTCTCTTGAGCTCCGGATCCAAGTGCAACCAATTATGCCTAGCAATAATCAGATACATACAGATTAGAGATGCAAGCGCCAACATCTCAGTGTTAGGTAGCAAAAACATTGAGCCTTTCTGCAAGGAACAATATATTCTAAAATCAAATGGAGATCTTTTTTAAAGGTTAAAAACTCATCCAATTTTATCTCTTACAGGGCTTATACTGAGTTCAATAATATATAACTATATTAATTCAACTGTGAACCAACTGTGAACCTAGAAACTTGCACCCACTTGTGAAAGAGATGTACTCTTATTCTGGAGTATGTTACTGAATATGTTAAATCTGTAGTGAAATGCTTCCTATAATCATGTAGTTATTAAATTTTTTAAATTAATGATAAAATAATAATAATTAGTAGATGTGAAAGACTTTGCTATTGAAATCTACCTGATGACTTTATATCCATGCTCAGATGCCAAGGAGCTCAGAAAGTAACCAACTGTCGCTAGTTATAATCAGATATATAGAGATTAGAAACCGTATGTGCAAACATCTTAATGTCAATTGCATTGAAAATGAGTTTTTCTGTATGAAATCGTGTATTTTAATAATTCAATGGAGTTCTTTTTTAAAGTTTAAAACCTCATTTAATTTTATGTCTTATAGGGTTTATACTGAGTACAATATTGTATAACTGTAACAATTCAACCATAAACCTAAAAATTTTCAGCAAATTTTGAAAAAGATGCATCTTAGCTTAGAAAATTTGTTATTCAATATGTCAGTGCTGTTGTAATGAAATGCTTCTTTTAAGTATGTGATCATTAAATAAATAATTAACTGGGGCAAAAAAAAAAGAAATGTCAAGTGAGTGTACTATCTCACACCCAACTCTGAAAGTGTAGTTAGAGGGGCAGTACAGTAGATGTCAAATGAAAGAAAAGGGAATAATACTGGGAGTTAAAGGACTAATTGCAGAGGGGGAAGGGTACAGGGAAAAGGAGAGGGTAGTGTGTGGGTTAACTAAAACTATGGATATATGAAAAAGTCTTATGGAAGCTCACTAGTTAGTAAGGCAATTTTAAAATGCAACTTATGAAAAAGAGTTTGGATGGAATGATCCTGCATGGATGGGCACTGTTACTCTAAGAAGAAATGAATCATTAAATAAAAATTAGAGTAAAAGGCACGGAATGCCTCCCTATGAGTTTTTGTCAGGGAGGTCCCAGGGATCTCCAAAGCAACACAGGCTATTTCCATTGCCCTTGATTGTTCTTGATAATTATTTGGTAAGACCCGATTTTTTAAAACATCACACACTAGCTTCAAGACATAGAGAAATCAATCTCAAATTGACCAGGAAATTTCCTCCTAACTGGCTAGTTTTCATAATGCCATATGGTGCTTTCTAGGCTTCTGAGGAAGAAAAGACATGAATAGCCTTACCTGTTGCTAGATCATGCATGCTGCAATACCAAAATGCCAGGCAAGATATGCCCATTGGTTCAATAGCGGCAAGATTGTTATGGGATATCTAATCATGCTCTGATTGGGTTTGAAGCCTGATCAACAGGAGGGAATTTCATGTCTGGTATTATAACTCTGGTCAAAAGCCCATGACAATAGTGGTCATAGATCTTAAGGCAAAACCTGCTATTGTTATTTTGCTAAATGATCATTCTTCGCCCAAACTGCCTTCTAAATAGTTTTTTTTGTCCAAATACCCACAGATTAGTGCTATTCTCAACCTTTGTCAGAGAAGCTTCTTTGTACAGTGCACTCAGTCAATGAAGAGATGAATAACTGGCCAAAGTCCTGAGAGTAGGAGACTGGCTACCCAGCCCTAAAAGTGAAAGACATATTAAACCACCATCACCAAGGCTCAAGGAATACCTCAAAGAGGAAACGGGGAGGAGAATGAAAAGGAGTACTGTGAAATACTGTCCCTGGACATGACATGGGTGCCATACTCAAGAATTCACAGCAGCAGAAGCTGTGGTTATTTGCACAAGACCTGCACAAGGTCAAGTCAACCAAAACCCAGCATACACAAGGTAGAAGCTCTATAGGCCACAAACACTTACTGAGGACTGTTGGTAGTTGACAGTTGCTATATGAGACAGGATATGGCTTTTCTGAAGATGTGGCCACGGGAACGTTTCCCATGCTCTACAGTATGGTTCCACATCCATGCACATATTGACAGCACTAACTGGTTAGTGGGTTTTCAAAATGAAAGAAAGATATGACGCTAGCAGTGGTGCATGCTGGGAGGGTATATGGAGGAAATGTAGGAAAGAATGGGAGGTAGGTATGATCATATTTCATTATATACATCTATGAAATTCTCAAAAATTAAGAAAAGCTTAAACTTTTTAACAATTTGAGAAAAGATACCTCATTCACAATAGCTTCAAAAAAAAAAAAACTTAGGAATAACATTTGCCAAGTAGGTAAAAGTCTTCTACAATGAAAACTTTAAAATACTAAGGGAAAATAATTGATGCAGACGTTAGATGATTGAAAAATATTTCCCTTTGTCATGTTCATGAATTGTCAGAATTAATATTGTGAAAAAAAGTTGTATTACAAAAAACAATCTACAGATTCAGTGTAAACCTCATCAAAATCCAAAGGATATTCTTCATGGAAAACAAAAGTACTAAAATTTATCTGGAACAAAAAAAAAATAAAATGAAATAAAAAAGCCAGAGAAATCCTAAGCAAAAAGAACAACACTAAGCAGAAAGAACAACAACATCACAATATCTGATCTCAAACTATACAACTGAGCCACAGTAACAAAAACTACATGGTAAACTGAATCACCTGCCCCAAGAGGTCACAGACTGTCACTATCTTTCTATGAGGGGTGGAAACTCATGAGCCACACTTCCCTCTATATAGAGCAACCATGCTCCAGTGGCTGGCCCCACATGCGTGAGTGTATGGGCAGCACATATTGAGCTTGATTTTTTTTTTTTTAAATACTGAAGGTAAAAGAAAAGAAGCATCTTGAAAGGGGGTTAGTAAGGAACAAATGTTACAGAGGGAGGTGGAAAAAATGGGTGTAATCTGCAGGAGGAGAGGAGGGAGGGACATGCAAGGGATTATGATGTGGGGAAGTGATGGAAGTCAGGAAAGGAAAGATGGCAGTAGTCCAGAGGAATTGGCTGGCGGGACATAAAAGGGACACTGTGACTAGGGAGGGAGGGATGAGGGAGGCCAGAAGGAACGAGTCCTTCCTTCATCTTTTCCTGGCTATTGATAGGCTCATTCTTATGTAGACACTGTACAGGCTGCTGAGAGTTCATGACTGAAATGGCTGTATATTGCCCAGAAAATGCCATTTCATACCCTTATCTTCCAGACCATAAAATCTTTCTGGCACCTCATTCACAATGTTCTATTTTGGAAAGCTTCTGTTCATTTATTTTTATTAGGATACTTCATTTTCTTTGAAAATTTCATAAACAATATATCTTGATCATATCCATCCCCAACTCTCCTCTCCCACTCCCCCCTGTAGCCACTTCACATTATCCTCCCCACATCATCTCTTCTATTTTTTTTATTATTTAAATCACTGAGTCCAGTTAGTGCTGCCTTCTGAACATCAAATATCTGACATGCACCTGTTGCTAAGCTTTCAGACACTAATTCTAGTAATGCCAAAAGTCACATATAATTAATTTTTCAAATGAAGGATCAGAATGATCCTTCTCACAAGTACCTATTCCAAAGTACGTGAACTTCTGTAAGTTACCAAATATATTCCAACATCTGAAAGAAATACATACCCCACACATATGCATACACATATGAACCTACAGTAATGTAAACACATATAAAAGAGCATACTACAGGTGTGCAATATATCTAAACACTACAAGTATGTATCAAATATATGTAAATTAATACATACATGGTGTTATAGAGCTATAGAAGATCTCAATATATATTAGAAAAACTCATGTCAGAATTCAGGAATTATTCCTCAGATGTTTCTTTAAATCAATGTCACTAAGTAGGAGCAGAAACAGAGTTAACAGAAGCTTCTCAGAAAAAATTCATGAAATAGACTATATTAGTCATAAAATATATAGACAAATTTTGAAAACACCATAGCAATTCCCCGAAGAAAATAAATGCAGTTAAATTCTCCAAAACAAATTAAAATACTGACAAATAAAAAGTGATGCTAACTTTATAAGCTGTGAAAAAGTAAATCTGTTGATAAGATTAATGTAAAATTTTGAAAAATAGATTTCTTATTTACATATCAATATCTATAAATTTTTCATACAAATTTTAACTAAAAAGGAGAGAAATCTTAGAAAAATCCAACAATATGGCAAGAATACTGATTTTTTAAAATTTTTTAATTATTTATTTAAATACCACATAATTAGAAGAAGCATTTCATTACAACAGCATTGACATATTCAATAACAATTTCCAGAGCTAAGATGCATCTATTTCAAAGTTGGCTGTAAATTTTTAGGTTTACAGTTAATACAGTTATACAATATTGAGGTTTTAGCCTTTAAGAAAGATCTCCATTTCATTATTAAAATAAACTTTCATACAGGAAAAACTTATTTTAATATAATTAACACTTAGATGTTTGTACATGCATCTCTAATCTCTATATATCTGATTATTACTAGCCACAGTTTGTTACTTTCTGAGATCCTTGGCACCTGAGCATGGATATAAAGTTATCAGGTAGATTTATTTCAATGGTAATGTTTTTCACACCTACTAATTAACATGAAGAAACTTTTTATGCTTCTTCCTCAAAAAACTTTTTATTTATTGATTTTTGTGTGTATTTCATAGAGAACATCCCAAATAATCTTATTCATCTATATACCCACATCTCAAGTGATGTTATCTCATTGCCCCCCACTTCCTGCTGGAGCCCATATTCTCTGTCATTTGTGTTACTGTCCACTGTCTTGTCAGTGCCCCCCAGCTGTTCCCAGTGCTTATCCATCTGCTGAGTCTAGTCAGCCTATCTATAGTTCCTTGTTTTAGGAAGATCAGCTCTTCCTCATCTAGCAGCAAGCTGGTGCCAATATTCCTTTAGATAAGATTGGGGTCTGCTGTTCGTTTTCCCAGTTCTATGCTGGGTTACAGTCTAGGAGTCTCTTGGGCCACCCTGGCCAATAGCTGAAAGGAAGATATCACCTATCTGGCATTGTTTCTTGTTATGTAGCCTTTAGCTATACATATGGACTCTTAAAGATTTATATTGATCCTTTTAATCTTTGGTTATACTTTCCTTTGGGTGTTTAAGACCATGCAGTTGGCCCAGATAAACCAATTTATTTTTGCTCTTTAGGTCGTTTGAGGATCTGCTCCTCAGGGGTCATATGGCTTGGAAGGAGCCCCTAGCTCCTTTCCTTTACCAGTTCCATCTATGTGAAGATAAGTCAAAGGTCCTGCTTGACCACGGATGGCTTCACTTGGAAGCATGGAGGAAATGTTTCCTCTGTGTTGACCCTCCTCTTTGTAGACTGCACACTGGTTCAAGTCCATCTGGTGGGGTCTCCACGGCCTCCTTGATCAAGAGGACAAGTGACTCACCACAATTACAGGACATTTTGAGAGATGCTTCATAGTCCCTTGGAACTTAGTCAACATTGGAGGGCAAGGAGCAAAAACTGTCCTTTAAGTCCCTCTGACCAAATTACTATAGGCCTCAAAGTATGGCTGTTAAACATCCAAGAAAGTTAGTTCCACCAGTCTGTTACTTTTATTTACCATGTGCTATGTTGATAAAGCTTGGGCAAAGACCAAAGATTCTCAGACAAACCTTGACTAGACATATATTATGTTCCCTGAGCTAGTTGTATGTATAATTTGACAGTAGGTTGTTGGACTAATGTGGTTCACTCTGTTTTTTTTTTTTTAAACTAGCTAGGCATTATTTATCTCTCACATTGTCTAACCCCTCCACCATGGTTTCCACATTAAAAGTGCCCCTATTTTTTCACATTTCTCCATTAATAATGCCTTTCTCCTATGGTCCCACTTCTCTTGAGCTCCTTCTTTCCCTTTATCCCCAAGATTCCTTCTATAATCCTCCCTCTACCCTCCCTTTAAAACAACCCCATTTTTATCAATATTTCCCTTATTAACACCTGTTTCCTACTGTTATTCTTTTTCAGATTCTTTTTTTCTCCTTTACCTCTCTGGTTCCTTTTCAGTATCCTGGTTCCTAAAGTTGTCTGGATACACACTCACTTATAAGGATTTGGTACTAGGATCCAAACATGAGGGAGAACACACATTGCTTGTTTTTCTGAGTCTGTGTTACTTCACTTAGTATAATGGACATCAGATAGCCAAAGCAATTTTGAGCACCAGAAGCAATGCTAAATGGATTACTATACCAGATTTTAAACTGTATTACAGAGCTATAGTCATAAAAACAATATGGTATTGACACAAAAATAGACTCTTAGATCAACGGAACAAAATCAAGACCCAAATATGAGTACATAGAATTTCAGCCACCTGATATTTGACAAAGGGGCCAGGAACATTCACTGGAGGAAAGAGCAGGTTCAGCAAATGGTGCTGGCAAAACTGGATCTCCACCTGTAGAAGAATGAAACTAAACCCCTATCTTTTGCCTTGCACAAAAGTCAATTTCAAATGGATCAAAGACCTCAGAGTCTGAAAACTCTGAAACTGTTAGAAGAAACTAACAGAAAACTCTGAAACTGTTAGAGCCTGAAACTCTGAAACTGTTAGAAGAAAACATTGGTGATAACCTACAAGATATATTTGTAGGAAAGGACTTTCTGAACTGGACATCAATTGCTCAGGAAACAAGGTCAAGAATCAACAAACTAAAAAGGTTCTGTACATCAAAAGAAGGAACCAAGGAAGTGAAGAGAAAACCCACAGAATGGGAAAAAAATATTCACCAGCAACATACCTGGCAGAGGTTTACAATCCAGAATATATAATGAACTCCGAAAACAAAGAATCAAGAAAGGAAGCAACCCAATTAAAAGATGGGCTAAGGACCTGAACAGAGAGCTCTCAAAAGAAGAATTAAAGATGGCTAAGAAGCATCTGAAAAAGTGTTCAACATCATTAGTAATTAGGGAAATGCAAATTAAAACCACTTTAAGATTTCATCTTACCCCAGGCAGACTGGTTAAGATCAAGAGAACAAATGATACCAAATATTGGAGAGGATGAGGGGAAAGGGGAACGCTCATCCATTGCTGGTGGGGCTGCAAACGTGTTCAACCCCTATGGAAAGCAGTGTGGAGAACTCTTAAAAAACTACAAATGAACTTACCATTTGACCCAATTATACCACTCCTTGCCATATACCCAAAGAACTCATCCTATTGCAGAGACACTTGTACATCCATGTTTGTTGCTGCTCTTTTCACAATAGCTAATAGATGGAAGCAACATAAATGTCCCTCATCTGATGAGTGGATAATGAAAATGTGGTTCATTTATACTATGGAGTTTTACTCAGCAGTGAAGAAAGATGAAATCAAGAAATTTGCAGGTAAAAAGAATATTGATTTTAAAGGAATGAAATATGGACTATCAGGCATAGCAAAATTGGGACTTCATGAAATCTTAACCAATTAAGAGTAATTTTCAAGAATATTTATATAAATACCATTACATGAAAAAAAATCAATGGAAACATTTTTAAATATTGAAAATGATCTATCTTTGCAAGATTTCAAAATTTAAAAAGGAGAGCAAAATACATTCAAAATAATCTAAAGGAAATTTTAATTAATCATTCTGATCTACAGTCAGACACGTTATCCATTGCACAACTGGCCCTATTTAATTAATCATTCTATTAATGACTTCTCAAAGTTTAAAGGCCGAATGCAAAGCATGATTAAAGGGTTAAAGCAAATGTTTGTGAACTACTCACTATTTCCCACTCTCTGATGCACAGACCTTTAAGATCAACCATTCTCGAATAATTTAACTGTTTCAAAGAACTGTGGATAAATAAGGTCATATTGTAAGCTGTCTAATACTCCTTTGGCATGTAAACTCAATTAAAGTGTTATCTACTGCTCAGGAAAGCCTTCTCTCACCCTGGCCTGTGTGTTCCAAAATAATTAATGCCTTGCCAAAGAGAAATTGTCTCCACGGACTTTCTGTCATGCACTCTGAATAGTTTGACTCTGCCTACAGATCCTCCTCTCTTCAGAGAGGGAACTCCAGTTCTGTCTTTGGGTTTCCAGTCCTAACCATATGATTTGGATTCTTTTGGGTATTTAACACTCAATTATTGGGCAAATGAAAACTTAGTTAACGCTCTGTTGTGTTTCTGTATGATGATCATATCCAATTTTTATTTAGAATTTTTCTGCTTATGAATATGATCAAATATTTTAAAGGTCTGAGTCAATTTTCTTTCCATCCTATCATGTATAAGCTCAGTAAAAGATCTATCTATCTATCTACTCATTTATATATGTGTGCATATGCATTTATAGAGAGTTAGTCTGAAAATTGATTCATAGAGACTACTAATGTACCTAAGTGATCCCACACAAAACATTATAAAAAGAATAAATAGTTTTTCATATGTTTTTTAGTTTAGGACTCTTTGGATATAGATATACTGAGCATAAAGTCATTATTTCCCCTAATGTTTATGGGAGGAATTCTTTATGGCACAAGCTGAACAATCTTTCTTAGAATATTTCTATAATTTTTGAAAAAAAATCACAAATAATGTGTGTGTGAGAGAACCTGCCCACTAGAATACTAGAATAACCTGCTAATACTGTAATGTCTGTTCCCAAAACAAAGTTAAAATCTCAATAGTAGTCTTTATACAGATATTAAATCTGAAGTAGGAACTAAAATGACAGAATTTCACATGGAAAAATCCATAGAATTAAAACAAAAAGTGCATCAAAATGGCATGGATGGCTGTCTGAGGTGAAGAGAATTAAGTAAAATTCCTTTTTACTATTTTTGTGGTTTTACAGTAGTAAAGTTTACAGCCTTTCCACTCTTCTAATATTTAATTAGCAAAGTTTGAAAGACCCTCTAATGTATTGGACATTTTTCTAGAGAGAAACAGGAGCATAGGCCAGCAATGAGTCAATGAAAGTAACCAATATGAGAAGAAATGGACAGATGTCTAAATTAGTTATTGAGAAAGATAAACAAAAAACAAATTTGGAAAATAAAAGTTAAATTCATCTAATACAACTCAACTAATTTAGGTAGAAAAGTACTGTAAAAATTCATATTTTATGACTTTTCACCATGGAAATAGAATATTTGAAAGTAGTTGATAGTAAAAGATCAATGTTACGGTCGGCCCCAGCTAGCTGGTTTAATAAAACTCTGCTTGATTTTTGCATCTCCAGAAAAAAAAAAAAGAAAAAAAAAGATCAATGTTAAAAACAAGATGAGAAGCTTGCATGCATGGTTTTCCTAGGGTGCAGAAGGATTCCCAGGCAGAGACATGAAGCAGAAGCCTATGTTTCTAACTACAGGGTCAGAAGAGGCAAACTACCCATGGACATCAGATTCCTGTCTATGGCACCTGAGTCACAGGGAAAATGGAAGCTTTCTTAGAGAAAAATGAAACAGAAGGAGAGGCTTAGAACACTTTAGGGAACCAAAAGAGGGTAAAGCGAAGTGAAAGGATCCTGTTGACAAATGACCTCTGCCAAATGAGGGATCAGTCTTCCTGAAAGGCTTCACTAAGGGGTCAGTATCCCTGAAAAGCTTCACTAATGAAATCCTCCCTGGCTTGAGGTATCTGGAGGAGAGTGATAAGGTGAACTATAATCACTGCAATCTGTGAAAGTGATACTTATCATCTAAGCCTGTTACAGAGAGAAAAATATTAAATGAAAATTTGAGAATCCACCTAATTCAGAGCAATACATATCATCTGTAACTAGTTTTCAGCCTTTACAATGTTTCAGTACAAACTGGACTTAAGGCTTTGAGTTTCTATTTCTTCCAGACCTAGTAAAATGCCACATGATGCTGTCAAACCACAACTCCCAGAATGTCTCTGGGTTTTGAGAGAAAGCAGTCAATATGCTACACTGTGACCTGAGCCATTATGAAGGTGACCAGTATCAAACGAATTTCTCACTTGGTATAGTTTCAAATTGTGATACTTTATTGTGCTATAATTAAGTTGAGGCATGCCTTTATTGTTCTTTTTCAAATAATTGCATATTTGTAAAGATGTTCATATGAATTTTAAGATCAGCTTATCAGTTTCTTCAAAAAGACATCCAGCCCTAGACTCAGCACTATTGGAGACTGATTGTTACTGGGAGAGGGAGAGTATGCCTTGCATACACTCTCTAGATGGGCTGACTAGATTCCAGTGGACAAATTTACACTGAATGACTCCAAACTTGAGGTTCGTTGGTGGGGGGGGGGAGGGAGAGGCTGGAGGGGCATGGATGGCAGAAGGAGTCTAAATTTGATTAAGAACTGTTGTATGAAATTTGTGTGTGTGTGTGTGTTTAATAGAAATTGTGCTGAATCTGTATATTAAGTAGTATTGTTAGCTTAACTGTATTGTCTGATGTATGAATATTGGGAGAATTTTTATTTACTTATATATTTAAATATATTTTTCAAAAATGTTTTGTTCTTTTCGATATTCAAATCCCACGTTCTCTGCCTAAGTGGGTTTCTTAAGTGCCTTTGTTATGATTGGTAATACAACTGAATTCCTTAACTTCATGTTCGTGTTGCTCATTGCTTTGCTACGAATTCCCTTTTCTTTGTGAAAATATTTAAAATGTTTTAATTACAGATGCTTCTCAACCCATGATAGGGTTACATAAGTTTAAAATATATTAAGTGAAAATGCATATAACACACCTATCCTGCTGAACATTGCATCCTGACAACAAAGTATACTGCAGAAATTCCTTGGCTGATGGTGTTTCTCACTGCCTCAGTCCAACTTTGCAACAGGGCATCATACAGTGTATCTGTAGTCTGGAAAAAGATTACAGTTCAAAACCTGAAGTATGGTTTGTACTCAGTACATAATGCTTTTGCACCATTGTAAAGTCAAAATATTGTAAATGGAACCATCAAAATTGAGGATTGCATATTTGTAAAACAAGGAGCTGTTCAGAACTGTCTCCTTTCTGTTGATGCTGTTGTGATCTATTGTGTCATAATTCATCTGTAGTATCTATACTAAATCCAGCACACAATAGTTAACTCAATTCCCTATCTTGATTTGATTTATTTAAAGTTAATCATGGTGGTTATATTTTCATTGCTGAGTTTAGCATTGAGTGTTCTCTACCCCCTCTTTTTCTCAAATATTTAATTTGCAGATTATAAGTTTATGTATTCATGGAGAAGAGGATGAAGTTTTGATGCATGTTTAAAATAGTGAATTTAAAATTGGGTTAATTAACATATCTGTCACTTCAATTAATTCTCATATTTACACAGTAAGAATTTAAAATTTACTCTCTTAAGTATTTGGAAATATATATTATCACAGATTGATCGGTACCATGATGTGCAATAGATCTCAAACTTTATCCTGTGTATCTGAACTTTCATGTGCTTTAACTATCATCTCCTAGTATTCATCCTGGCACTTCATGTTCATTTTCCTTTCTCTTTCCATGAGTTCAAATTTTAAATTCCATAAGTAGTTGAGATTATACCATCTCTTAATACCATCTATTTGGGGTTGAGGATTTCAATTCCAAATTTCAGCAATGGAGGCAAAAGGATGAATGGACATAATAGATTGCATATAATGTACATTATGTTAATGATCATGTGTTGTTTGAGCTCACTGAGAAACTGACTCTGGAGATTGCCCACACATAATCCATTTCAGATGCAAGCATGTTTGTTTCACAGTGTCTAGGGATGGGCTATGATAGGGAGGAAAGACAACGGCAAAACAGTCTAAAAGCAAAAACACTGTGCCTTGAGAGCAGGTCTTACTATTTTTATCCTATAATACAAAAGAAGTTTCAGTGGAAAAGAGAAGCTGGAAGTCTAGAAAAGTGAAGTTTAATCATGGGAACTTCAGCCGTGGAGAGAATGTTCAATTGGGAACTCCAGTTGACTGTTTGACCTTCCCGAGTCAGTTTCTGAATGTCTGGAGTGCCTGACTGATTTGATGATGTTATCTCTGTCTGTTACTATTTGTCCTTTGTTCATTTTTTTCACTTGGAAGCTTTACCTAAGGGGACACTGCTCCATCTTGAGACTCTTAATTCGGAATCCAGCTAACTGCCTAAATAGGGTTTCCCTAGTCAGTTTCTCCTGGGTGTTTGGAGGCTCCATAGTGTTACCTTTCTGCTGTTATTTGTTCTTTTCCTTGAAAGTCTCACCCTCCATAAATGACACAAAACAGAAGCAGAAGGATCATCTCAATAGATGCAGAAGTCCTTTGACAAATCCGGCACCCCTTCACGATAAAAGTTCAGAACTGTTGTATGAAACGCATGAATGAAATGTTGCATGAAATTTAAAAAATTAAATAAATAAAATATTTCAAATAGAGAACAAAGTGGAGAGTATCCTGGAAATCACAGGCACAGGAAAGGATTTCCTGAACAGAATCCTGGTAGTGCAGGCATTTACATCAACAGCTGAAAATGGGACATCATGAAGGTAAAGAGCTTCTGCACAGCAAACGACACTATCATTCAAGTTAAGAAACAGTCTTCAAAATGGGAAAAAAGTCTTTACCATCTATATATCTGACAAAGGGTTAATACCTGGAATATTCAAATGACTCAAAAGAACTAAACATCAAGAAAACAGCCAAGCCAATTAAAAAATTGCGCATGGAACTAAACATGTAATTCTCAAAAGATAAAATAAAAATGGCTGGGAAACACGTAAAAATATGTTCAACAACCTTAGACTTCAGAGAAATACAATTGGTGCTTTCTGGAAGGGGGAGAGAAAGTCCCTTTCAAGGAAGGGATTCTTGGTAGGTTAACCAGGTTCGAGTGGATAGACCCACATTGAGGGATATTTGGGGATGCAAATTAGACTCTCTCTCTCTCTCTCTCTCTCTCTCTCTCTCTCTCTCAGGAGAGAGAGAGATAGAGAGCATATTAAATTAGGCAGGACACAATAGGGAGTGCAGATAGGGGATGGTATCTAAATACCGTCAAGTTATAGTGTATGAAATTTTCAAAAATTCAATTGAAAAGAAATTTTTTAAATATGAATGCAAATGAAATTTACTTTGAGATTTCTTCTTGCCCCAGTCAGAATGGTTAAGATCAAAATTACAAATGAAAACAAATGCTGGTATGGATGTGAAGAAAGGGACAACACTTCACTGCTAGTGGGAATATAAACTGGTACAGCCACTATGAAAATCAGTATGGAGTTTCCTGAAAACACGAAACATCAACAAAAAGAATCCAGCTCTACCACTCTTGAGCATATACCCAACAGACTCTGTGCTCTACAACAGAGATACCTGCTCATCCATGCTCATTGCCGCCTCTATTCACAATAGCCAGGAAATGGAAACAGCCTAGATGTCAATCAATTGATGAATGGATAATGAAAGTATGATACATGTATACCATACAATATTGTTCAGCTATTAAAAAGTGAAATTTACAGGTAAATGGATAGAATTGGAGACAATCATCCTGTGTCAGATAACCCAGACCCAGAAATTTAGGCATTACATTTTCTCTTGTATTTTTAGTTTCAAATTTTTAGATATGTAGGTTTCATTTGAAATACCCCTTGAGGCTAAAGAACTACAGGGACAAAGTTGTAGGGGAGTTTTTTCATGGGAAGGGAATAGAATATAGTGTTATAAAGGGGAAAGCAGATTAATGAAAACAGGAAAGATTAAATGGAGTGGAGGATAGGAGGGGAGGGTAGAAGAGGAAATACGGAAAGGGATACCTAACACCAAAAAACTTTTGAAAAGTAATATGGAACCTTCTAATGTAGAAGCCCTTTAAGCTATATACATACACTTATATAAAAAGAGTTTAAACAGAGTTACCCTGTAATGGGGAGACAATACCTCAACCGGACAACTGGACATTTCATTCTTGCATATAAAACTCAGTACTAAGAATGGTTTACCTCTCTGAGTTGTTGGCGAGTGGGATCCCATAGACTCCCAAACATTATAGTCTACTGCCAATGCTCTTAATTTCCCTCCTGAACTTGAGAGTAAGACCTTATTTATGAAGACAACATATACTTGAATCCCTATAAAACACAGGAGAAAGAAAGTAGGTACAGACCTGGAAATTTCATTGTTAATGGTTTACTTTCAGAGTGCTGAAAAGTGCTGTGCATGCTACACATGGTACCAGAAGAGAAAAGCAATCATTACTTTTACCCAGCTGTGAACTTCACATACTACAATACTGAATGGCATGGCAAGGGATGCCCTCTAGTGCCATTTGATGTGAATGTTGTAAGAGTAGTTAGCCACCCTCAGATTGGCATTAAGGTCTGCTCCACAGAATGAAATCCACATCTATCAGTATCTGGGCCATGAACCTGTGAATAGATAGATCATAGCTCCCAGGGGAAAACCTGCTATTAACAGTCTACTAAACAACATAGTATTAAAATGACTCCTAATGACTGTCTGCTGCACTCTTAGATTATCATATCTCTCAACTCTCACCAGAGAACTTCCTTCTTGCAGCAGATGGCAGTAACACAGAAACCCATGACTGGTCAACATGCAGAAAATAAGAGACCGTGGAGTTCTCAGTCCCTAAAGGAACATGACTGTCACACTCCTCTCCCCAAACCTCAGGGATCATTGCTGAAAAGGGCCTGGAAAGATTGTAAGAGCCACAGGTGATGGACAATAGCAAGGGAACAGGGCCTTCCAGACAACAGGGCAGTTACACATCTGCAACTCACAGCAATTGTGACAGCATGCACAAGACCTACCCAAACTCAAGTCACCAAAATCCCAGAGGACAGGTAGGCAAGAGATCTAACCCTTAGTTGAGGCCCTATTGTCAGGTAGCTTCTGGAACAAAAAGAGTCAATTTTCTTTAAAGATGTGAGCATTGCGTGAACAAAATTCTAGGGAAGGTCCCAGGCCTGAGCATGGTTAGGCAACACATATTGGCTCAGTAGAGACCCCCCCCAAAAAATTAAAAAGACATGAATATGGGTGTGTAATGTGTATATGAGAGGAAGATATGATCATAATACACTGTATGAAATTCTCAAAGAATAAAAGTAATTTTACAAAGATAAGAAAGATAAAGTAAAAGTTTTATTTTTGTTATTGTGTATAAATGAGAGTGTCTGGGGGTGGGGATGTGTGCATGTGAGGGTAGATGCCTGCAGAAGCCCAAAGGGAGCATTGGCGTTCTTTGGAGCTGGAGTTGAAGATGGTTGCCACCAGATGTGGCTGCTGAGAAGAGAACTCTGAAAGAGCAGCAAGCACTATAACCACCGAGTAATCTCTCCAGGTCAAGAAGTCCTAACCTAGAATCCAATACCACATTAGCTATGAAGGTGGAATCTCAAATAAGTTAATTATTTTAGTTCTCATGAGGTTGTCAGTCTTAAACATGGGCCATATAAAACTAAATCAAATGGAAAACTCTTGAGATCATTCAATGTCAGTAAGCTCTGTCTCCAAATTTGTATACATAATATAGAGCAGAGATTATGTTTAATTTATAGTATATGCAATAATTTTGCATGTGGTTTGTTTGTATGTCTGTGCATGTGTCTTTGGATGCCTGGAGTGGATGCTGAATGCCTTCCTTCATTACTTTCTGCCTTGTTATTTACAGGGTATCTTACTGAACAGGAAGCTCATCAATTCATCTAAGTTGGCCAGTCAGAAAGCCCTAAGGATCCACCTGTCTCCATTCCTGGGATTGTAAGTGCATGGATAGGCTCAACTCTTGTACAGGTGCCGGAGGAGAGAATTCAGGGGCCCATGCTTGCTACAAGCCCATTACTGACCAAGCCATCTCCCAAGCCCCTTATATTCAGTAATTTTGATAGTTATGTAAGTAATCTTTATATATAGAATCCCATAATAAATTAATAGCATGAAGAGATAGCATGCTTTAGTATCATGATCACCTGGATACACGTGTTTGATTCCCTACTTAAAAATCAAAATGTTTCCATATTAATATTTTATTGTGTACAGAAGCTGAATGTATAAGAGGCTGAAATAATAGTAAGCTTAAGAAGCTTCCTTAAATAATGCAGCTTTAAAGAACTAATGGCCAAATAAAAAGACCAGAAGGTGCAAAGAGGTGTGTAGAACACCACCAGAGGTATAAGCCTCTGCGACAGACTGAAAGTCCCCAGCCTGGAGACAAGGGGCTGCATGAGGGAAAACTTTACATCACAGCAGAAGGAGAGACACATGAATAAATCAAAAGGAGAGAGGAAAACACCTAGTTGGCCTTTTTCCTTAAGCTGGATGAACAGAGAGATCTACAAAGTTTTGTTGTCTAATGAGCTGACTCTTTGATAGGGAAACATCTGATCTGTTTGAACTATGTGTCTTAAAAACTCAAGATGATTTTGAGGATTTGGAGCAAGTGAAGAAAAGCAAATATAATTTTTTAAAAAAAGTCTGTTTAGATACAAGTTGAAATGTTTTATTTATTATAATCAGCTTAAAGTTGGTATCTTGTTAACTATAGTAAAGTATTAAGATATCATCAGAATTAAATGTTTGCTCCTAATTTTAATTTTAGAACTTTCTTTAAAAAATAAATGCATAGGCCTGGAGAGATGGCTCAGAGGTTAAGAACACTAGTTGCTCTTGCAGAAGACCTGAGTTTGAATCTCAGCGTCCATATGGCAGCTAACAACTGTCCATAACTCCAGTTCCAGGGAATCCAACGGCTTATTCTGTCCTCTGCGGGCATTGCACAACATAGGCGTACTTACCTACATGCAGGCAATACATGCATTCAAATAAGTAAGTAAATAAATAAATAAATAAACAAGTAAATAATAAATAATGCATAATTGCAAACACCCATGACACACCTTTTGTGAGATAATTAATTTACATATATATGAGGGAGAGAATTGTTTGCTTTTATTGCTCTTGAATTAACTTTCATTACTACAACAAAATGCCAAAGGTGCCTGCCGTTATAGTGAGAAATGGTACATTTAGCCTATGTTTTGCAGACTCAAACAAAAGATCAGATGTCTGCAATTTTTGGCTTTTGGTAAAGTAGTATTGTAGGGACACATTGTAGCATGAGTGACACTAGAAATCATACCCCAATAGGAGCAGAGTTGGTCTTAATCACAATAGACTATTTGGGGATATTGAAAACACAGAAATCCTGCCAGCCCTCAGTTCTACTCTCCTCCACTAAGGAAAAAAAAATTTATGATTTTGGAACATCATTCTAGACTCCCTCATTTATTTATTTATTTATTTATTTATTATTTTTATTTTATGTATATGTGCATATTGCCTGCATGTAGGTAAGTGTACCCATGTCATGCAATGCCTGCGGAGGTCAGAAGAGGCTGTCAAATCCCCTGGGACTGGAGTTACAGATAGTTGTTAGCAGCCATGTGGGTGCTGGGATTTGAACCCGTGTCTTCTGCAAGAAAAAAAAAAAGTGTTCTTAACCACTGAGCCATCTCTCCAGCCCCTAGACTCACTCATTTTAAAATACAACAAATAATTACATTTGAACTTTTAAAAATATTCATAAATTGCAACTATTCTACTTTTGTTCACTAACTTTAGCATATACATATATGCATACACATACAAGTCTATCCTTTTCGGTCGCTGCCAACAATCTTACAGAACTGATGTATTGCAATGGGTGTAGTCAATCTTTGAAGGCCATTTAGGTTGTTCCAACACTTTTTACCATTATAAATATAACTTCAGAGCTTACAAAACAAAGTCATTTTAAATTACTATCCTCTAGCTAATAGCAAAACAATGTAGAACATTTGTTATTTTTTCCTTTAAAATCATTTTAATTTCTGCAAAACTCTCTTGATTTATTTTCCACTGCTTGACTCTGATTAAATGGAACTAATTATGAGAGAAAACCATTAGGGAAAAACTCTCAAAATATGTAAATCTTTCAAAAGACACATGTCTCCAAAATTCTAATTTGGTTTTAAATGTCATGATCTTGATGAACCGCTTTCTTCAAACAGTGACAAACACAGAGGACCAGGTCAGCATTGGGATAAAGTGTCTGAAATTTATTTGGAAACAGGCTTCCTCCATGTGATGTTTTTAGTCCTTGGGGGAGGGGTCCTTGATAGCAAACAATAATTCTATCTATCATCACTCGTCGGGTAAGGAATGAAAAAGGAATGTCCTTGACATAAAAGCATGTAACTTGTATGCCCCCAAAAGATTAAAATAGATGAATTTCTATTGACATATCTACTATATCCTGGTCAACAGACTAAAAACCACAACTGGAATGTAAAATATGTCTGAGTACTTTTGCAAAAATCTAGCTCACTGCAAGGACCAGGCAGGTAAGTATGCTGACTATTATCATTCAGTTATGCAAAGCAATAATATTGAACTGTTGCTAAATTTATATTACATGTTGTTGCTAGCTGTCAGATTATTAGAAATATAATTTGGGTCCATTCCAAACCTGATGAACCAGAAATCCTAAGAGTTAAATACAACGTTTTGTATGTCACAAATACTCTGAGTAACTTGGATGTTTATACAAAGTGCAGGTACATTTGTATATGTTATAAATCTTACTAAAATGTGAGATATATCCAAATAATACATTGTAACACGCCAAGTGAAATTATGAGCATTATAATGACAGCCAATTTGACACAAGTATATACATGTCATTCTGCCAGATGCCACGCCACATGAGTCAATTACCTGTGCTGCCTTTGACCCAGGTTTCAGATACAATGTTCTTGCTCAACTTTCTCAGATGTTCATCACTGAGCTGAGAAGTTAATTCTGGAAATTTCTTCAGCATCTTATATACAAAGTAATGTTCATAAGTTGTTCTGTAAACTGGCCTTAAAAAAGTAAACAAAGAAAAACAGTGGTCTTAGTTTGATTTCTGTTGCTGTGAAAAAAACACCAATAAAAATCAGCTTATGGAAGGAAAGGGTTTATTTAATCTTGCAGGTTACAGTCTATAATGGAGGGAAGTCAAGGCAGAAACTCAAGTAGAAAACTTGGAGGAATCCACCTTCCTGGGTTCCGTCTCCTGAGTTGCTGAAACACTTTTCTTATGCAAATCATGCACAGCTGCTCAGGCATGGCACTGCCCACAATGGGCTGGACCCTCAAAAATCAATTACCAATGGGGAAAATGCCTCACATACATGGCCATAAGCCAGTTTGATAAGGCAGTCCTTCAGTTGAGATTCCCTCTTCCCAGGTGACTCTAGGTTTGATTCTGTCTGAAGCTAACTATGACAAAGAAAATAATTTTTATGGCCCATGTGTATGGAGTTTCCTGAAAAAGGATATAGAATATAATGATGTAAAGGGGGAGGGAGAATACTGGAACAGGAAGGATTAAATGGGGTCTGTGAATGGGAAAGCAGGATAGAGGAAGGGAGGCTAGGGAGGGATAACTAAAAATAAAGGACTTTTGAAAATGTTGCATGGAAACCTACTACTGTAGAAGAGATAGATAGATGATAGATAGATGATCGATAGATAGATAGATAGATAATAGATAGATAGATAGATAGACAGACAGACAGAGAGAGAGAGCTAGAAACAGATGATAGATGATAGATAGATTAGATAGATGATAGATAGATAGATAGATGATAGGTAGATAGATGATAGATAGATAGATGATAAATAGATAGATAGATAGAGAGATAGATGATAGAAGATGATAGATAGATGATAGATGATAGATAGATAGATAATAGATAGATAGATAGATAGACAGACAGACAGACAGAGAGAGCTAGAAACAGATGATAGATAAATGATAGATAGATTAGATAGATGATAGATAGATAGATAGATAGATGATAGGTAGATAGATGATAGATAGATAGATAGATTAGATGATACATAGATGATAAATGATAGATAAGTAGATGATAGATATAGATAGATGATAGGTAGATAGATGATAGATAGATAGATGATAAATAGATAGATGATAGAAGATGATAGATGATAGATAGATAGATAGAAAATAGATAGATGATAGATAGATGATAGATAGATAGATGATAGATAGATGATAGATGATAGATAGATACAGATCATAGATGATAGATGATAGATAGATAATAGATAGATAGATGATAGAGAGAGAGAGCTAGAAACAGATGATAGATAGATGATAGATTAGATAGATAGATAGATAGATAGACGATAGGTAGATGATATAGATAGATATAGATATGGATATAGTTTAAATGGATTTACCCTATAAATATGATGACAATCTTCCTATCAAACACCATAGGCTAGCAAATAAAAAGCCCAACGCCAGGAAGAGAGTCCCTCCTTAGGACTTATTGACCAGCGAGTTCCCATAGAACCTCAGACAATGCTGGCTATCACCATTGCTCTTGACTTCCATCCAGAACTTAACAGTTAGACATTATTGCTTAAGATACTACATAAGAGTCATAGAACAAACATGGAGAAATAAAGTTTTTACTAACCTTTAACTTTGTCTCTGCCTTTCATACTCTTATCATACTTTTTTTTGAGGCAGGGTCTTACTGTATAGCCCCAGTTGACCATTCTTGCCTCGAACTCAGATCTGCCTGCCTCTGCTTCCCAAGTGACAGGATTAAAGGAGTGTGCCACCACACCCAGCTCACAGTCATTTGTGCATTTTTTTTCTTGTTTTACCAAGGCCTTCAGGGACATCCTCATTAATATGAGCTCTCTCCAGGTTTTTTTGTTTGTTTGCTTTTTTAGGTAGGAACTTAGTGATATAAACTGTCTTCTTAAGCCTGCTTTTATTGTGTCCCATAGATTTTAGTATGTTGTGTTTTCCCTTTCATTCATTTCTAGGAATCTTTTCATTTCTTTCTTAATTTCTCCTTGGACCCAATTTGTATTCAGTAGTGTGTTCTTTAGTTCCCATAAGTTTGTACCTTTTTTCCCATTTCTATTGTTAGCGACATTTATCCTTATATTAAGCTTTATTCCTTTGTAGTCAGACAGAACATTATTTAAATATTTCTAAATTTGTTGAGACTTGCTTTGTGTCCTAATATGTGGTTGATTGGTTGATTATGGTGAAAGTTACTTGGGCTGCTGAGAAAAAAATTGTATTCTTTGGTGTTTGGAAAGAATGTTCTGTAAATATCTACTCTGTCCATTTAATTTATGATGTCATTTAACTCCAGGATTTCTCTATTTTGTTTTTTTCCATGAATGACCTGTCTATTGATGAAAGTGTGTTACGGAGGTCATCAACTAATACTAGATTGGACTCAATCTTTGATTTAAGATCTAAAAGTATTTCTTTATGAAATTCGGTGTCACTGTTTTTGATTCGTATGTATTCAGGATTGTAATATCCTCATGGTGGGTTTTTCATTTAATGAGTATGCAATTCCCTTCCCTATTTTTTCTGATTAGTTTTAGTTTGAAGTCTATTTTGTTAGATAATAGAATAGCTATGCCTTCTTATTTCTTAGTTATATTTGCTTGGAATACATTTTTCCATCCTTTTGCTTAAGGTGGTGCTGGTCACTCATGGCAAGATGTTTTTGTTTGAGACCGCAAAAAGATGTAATCTGTTTTCTAAATTAATCAGGTAGTCTGATTAAAGTGACTGTTAAAGAGTGAGAATTATTATTGACTGATTTTTATTAATCACTGATATGCTGTTGTGGTGATGTTGCTTTCTTAGGCTTCTTTTGGCTATTCTGGAATACATTTCCTGCACCCTCTTGGGTGTGTTTAATCATTTTTTCAATCATGATATTTTTTATTCTTTTTTATTTTAATAACTTTCAGTGTACATAAATAGCTATATAGCTTTTTACCATAAAATTTTCTGGATTTGTACTTTTTTAAAGTAAAATCTTTATTTATTTTTGTATTTGTTTTTTAATTATTTATTTAATAACCACACAATCAGAAGAAGCATTTGATTACAACAGCATTGACATATTCAATACAAATTTCCAGAGCTAACATGCATCGCCTTCAAAATTGGCTGTAAATTTTAGGTTTACAGTTGAATTAATACAGTTATACAATATTGTACTCAGTATAAACCCTATAAGAAATAAAATTAAATGAGGTTTTAAACTTTAAAAAAGATCTCCATTTCACTATTAAAATACAGTTTCATACACAAAAATTCATTTTCAATACAACTGACACTAAGATGCACGTGCATTTCTAATCTCTATATATCTGATTATTACTAGTCATAGTCGGTTACTTTCTTAGCTCTTTGGCATTTAAGCATGGATATAAAGTCAGCTCCTTGGCATCTGAGCATGGATATAAAGTCATCAGGTAGAATTCAGTGGTAAAGTTTTTCACATCACCAATTATTAAGGAGCAAATATTTATGCTTTGAAGAATTACTACTTTTAAAATTTTTTTAAATTTATTTATTTTTACACCCACTTCCCAGATAGCACCCTCACATAGCCTCCCATCCCTCACTAGAGCCTTTATACTCTGATATCCCTGCTACTGTCTGCTGTGTTGTTGGCATCCCCAGCCATTCCCCACTACTTGCCCTTCTGGTGAATCTAGACAGCCTGTCTAAAGTTCTTTGTTATAGGAGGGTCAGCTATTCTTCATCTAGTCGAAATCAGTTGTCAATATTACTTTGGATAAGATTGGGGTCTGCTGTTCATTTTCTCAGTTCTATGCTGGGTCACTATCTGGGAATCCCTTTGGCCACCCTGGCCAACAACTCAAAAGAAGTTGTCGCCTGTCTGGCATTGTTGCTTGTTATGTAGCCTTTAGCTATACATATGGACTCTTATTAAATTGTATTGGCCCTTTTAATCTTTGGTTATACTTTCCTTTTGGGTGTTTAAGGCCATACAGTTAGACCACATAAACTCAGTTATTTTTACTCTTAAGGCCGTTTGAGGATGTGTTCCTCAGGGGTCACATGGGGTTGGGAGGAGCCCCTGGCTCCTTTCTTTTACCAGTTCCGTCT
>NW_008354017.1:248353-251082 GCF_000622305.1 Nannospalax galili | reverse complement strand
ATGATTCCTCTGTGTTGGCCCTCCTTTTGTAGACTGGACACTGGTTTAAGTCTATCTCCTGGGGTCTCATTGGCCTACTTGATCAAGAGGACAGGTGACCCACCACCATTATAGGACATTTTGAGAGATGCTCATAGTCCCCTGGAACTAGTAAACCTAGAAGGGCTAGAAGCAAAAAATGTCCTTTATGTCCCTCTGACCAAATTATTATAGGCCTCAAAGAATGTCTGTTAAACACCCAAGAAGGTTAGTTTAAACAGTCAGGTATTTTTAATTACTGTGTGTCATGTAGAAAAATTTTGGGCAAAGACAAGTTGTTCTCAGATAAACTTTACCTAGACATATATTTCTTGATCTGCTATGTATAATTTGTCAGTAGGGTGTAGGATTAATATGGTTCCCTCTGGTTTTCAAAACTAGCCAGGCATTTTTTATCTCTTGTAATGTCTCACCCCTCCATCATGGTTTTCCCGCTTAAGGTACCCCCATTTCCCCCTTTCTCCCTTACTAATACCCTTCCCCTATGGTCCTACCTCTCTTGAGCTCCTTCTTTCCCTTTACCCTCTAGGTTCCTTCTATACCCATCCCTCCCCACTCCCTTAAACTATCCCAATTTTTATCCATATCTCCCTTATTAAGGCCTGTTTCCTGCTGTTCTTCTCTTTCAAGCTCTTTCTTTTCCTTTACCTCCCTGTTTCCTTTCTGTTATCCTGGTTCCTGTAGTTATATCTGGTTGCATACTTATTTATCAGAGTCTGGTTCTAGGATCCATGTGGTCACAGCCAGCAGCGGCCGCTCTTCTGTTCTTGTGGGTGCTGCTCCTTCATTCTCATGGTCATTGAGGCTGCTCCTCTGCTTGCCCTCGGCTGAGGCTGCTCTTCTGCTCACCCAGTGCTGAGGCAGCTCTTCTGCTCACCTTTGCTGCCTCCTGTCATTGCTGCTTCTGCCTGGTCCCCGACCCCAAGGCTGGTGAGGAGACTGTGTCAGAGGAGCCGTATTCAGACACAGGAGACCAGGTTCAGTAACACAGGTCTTCTTTATTGCAGGAAGGCAAAAGCTTATGTAGGGGTAGTGGTCGAATCACAGCACAGCAAGTAGGAAACCTCATTAGCATAACAGGTTTAGTGTCCTGCCACAGTACAGCAAGTAGGGTACCTAAATAGCATAACAGATTTAGCATCCTATTAGCATAACAGACTTAAAATCCTATCACAGAACAGTGGGTAGGATGCCTCATTAGTATACTGGGTTTCAGATTACAGAGCCTAGATTCCTAAAAACCATGTGACCTGACTGTTGCAATATCTAAGTGTTGCAATTTGGATTCCAAGGGTAGTGATTAGGGAGTGGGGAGCTCTGGGCACCAGTCTCATGATCTGCCAATGGGAGCAAATGTCACAAGGCCATTCTTGTGGCTCCAGCAGTCAGGCCATTGCCTCAGGCCTGCTGTATGGCTGTCAATAAGACTTTCACCCTAGGCTCAAGCCTGTCTCCCACAGATCCACATATAAGGAAAAACATACGTTGATTTTTTTCTGAGTCTGTGTTACTTCACCTGGTATAACAGTTTCTAGTTCCATCCATTTACCTGCAAATTTCATGATTTCATCTTTCTTTACTGCTGAGTAAAACTCCCTCATATAAATGAACCACATTTTCATTATCCACTCATCAATCGAGGGACACTTAGGTTGCTTCCATCTCTTAGTTATCATGAAAACAGCTGCAACAAACATGGATGTACAAGTGTCTCTGCAATAAGAAAAGTTCTTTGGGTATATGTCAAGGAGTGGCATAACTGGGTCAAATGTTAGGTTCATTTGTAGTTTTTAAGAGTTCTCCACAGTGCTTTCCATAGGGGTTGAAGCAGTTTTCAGCCCCACCAGCAGTGGATGAGTGTTCCCCTTTTCCCACATCCTCTCTAACATTTGTCTCCACCATCTGGTATCATTTGTTATCTTGATCTTAGCCTATCTTATTGGGGTAAAATGAAATCTTAAAGTGGTTTTACTTTGCATTTCCCTACTAATGATATTGGACACTTTTAAGATGCTTCTTAGCCATCTTTATTTCTTCTTTTGAGAACTCCCTGTTCAGCTCCTTAGCATATCTTTTAACTGGGTTGCTTCATATCTTGGTTCTCTGTTTTTTTTATTTCATTATATATTCTGGTTATTAAACCTCTGTCAGATGTGTCACTGGTGAAGATTTTCTCCCATTCTGTGGGTTTTCTGTTTGCTTCCTTGGTTGTCTCCTTTGATGTCCAAAAGCATTTTAGTTTAATCGGGTTCCATTTGTTAATTCTTGCCCTTGTTTCCTGAGCAATTGATGTCTGGTTTAGAAAACCCTTTCCTATGCCCATATCTTCTAAGCTTTTCCCAATGTTTTCTTCTAATAGTTTCAGAATTTCAGGCTTTACATTGAGGTCATTGAGCCATTTGTAATTGACTTTGGTGCAGGGTAAAAGATAGGGGTTGAGTTTCATTCTTCTACAAGTGGAGATCCAGTTTTGTCAGCACCATTTGCTGAACATGCTGTCTTTTCTCCAGTTAATGTTCTTGGCCCCTTTGTCAAATATCAGGTGGCTAAAATTGCAATTACTCATATTTGGGTCTTCAATTTTGTTCCATTGGTCTATGGGTCTATTTTTGTGCCAGTACCATATTGTTTTTATGACTATAGCTCTGTAGTAGAGCTTAAAACCTGGTATAGTAATCCCCCCAGCATTG
>NW_008354017.1:244822-248327 GCF_000622305.1 Nannospalax galili | reverse complement strand
TAGCTATCCAAGGTCTTTTGTGCTTCCATATGAATCTTAGGATAGTTTTTTACAATTGTTTGAAAAATGTCATGGGGATTTTGATTGGCATTGCGTTGAATCTATATATGACTTTTGGTAGGATGGTAATTTTCATAAAATTAATTCTTCTAATCCATGAGTATGAGAGGTCTTTCCATCTTCTGATGTCTTCCTCAATTTCTTTTTTTAAAGATTTAAAATTTCATTGTACAGCTCTTTAATGTCTTTTCTCAGGTTTATTCTGAGAAAAGGGGATTGTTTCCATGTGCTTTTTCTCTGATTGGTTGCAATCGGCATATAGAAAGGCTATAGACTTTCGTAGGTTAATTTTGTAACCTGCCACTATACTGAACGTGTTAATAATTTCTAGGAGTTGTGGGGTGGAAATTTTTGGCGTCCCTTAGATATAATATCATATCATCTGCAAAAAGGGATAATTTGATCTCTTCTTTTTCAATTATTACTCCTTTAATTTCCTTCTCTTGTCTTATTGCTCTTTCAAGAGTTTCAAGTACTATGTTAAAGAGCAGTGGGTGTAGTGGACAGCCTTGTCTGGTTCCTGATTTCAATGGGAATGCTTCTAGTTTTTCTCCATTTAGAATGATGTTGGCTGTGGGTTTGTTATATATGGCTTTAATTGTGTTGAGGTATGTTCCCTCCAGTTCAATTACCTCTAGAACTTTGAACATATATGCATGTTGAATTTTGTCAAAGGCCTTCGCTGCATCTATTGAAATGACCATGTGGTTCTTGTCTTTGAGCCCATTTATATGATTTATGATGTTTATTGACTTACGTATATTGAACCATTTCTGCATCTCTGGGATAAAGCTGACTTGATCATGGTGAATGATCTTTTTGTTGTGTTTCTGTATGCGGTTTGCAATTATCTTGTTGAGAATTTTTGCATCTATGTTCATTAAGGATATGGGTCTATAGTTTTCTTTTTTGGTTGTATCTTTACCTGGCTTTGGTATTAGAGTGATGCTGACTTCAGAGAAGGAATTTGGACGTTCTCCCTCTATTTCTATCTTTTTGAATGCTTCATAGAAGGAATTTGGAAGTTCTCCCTCCATTTTTATTTTTTTGAATAAGTAGAATTGGATGCAGAACTTCTTTAAATGTCTGATAGAATTCTGCTGTAAATCCAACTGGTCCTGGGCTTTTTTTAGTCTGGAGGTTTTGTATTACTGTTTCAATTTCTTTTTCTGTTATGGGTCTGTTTAAGCTGTTCATCTCTTCTTGGTTTAGTTTTGGTGATTCCCATGCCTTTAGATATCCATCCATTTCTTTTAGGTTTTCAAATTTGGTAGCATATAGGTTTTTAAAGTATTCCTTTATAATGTTCTGTATCTTTCTGGTGTCTGTTATGATGTTTCCCCTTTCATCTCTGTTAATTTGGAGGTGCTCTTTGTATCTTTTGGTTACCTGGGATAGCGTTCTGTCAATCTTGTTCATCTTTTCAACAAACAAGCTCTTGGAATTGTTGATTCTTTGTATTGTTTTCTTTGTTTCAATTTCATTAATTTATGCCCTGATTTTTGTTATTTCTTCTTGTCTGGTGGATTAGGGATTCATTTATTGTTGCTTTTCAAGCGTCTTGAGTTGCAATGTTAAGTCACTTATATGTGTTCTTTCCGACTTTTTGATGTAGGAACTTAGAGCTATAAATGCCCCTCTAAGGACCGCTTTCAGTGTGTCCCAGAGGTTTTGTTGTGTTGTATTGTCCTTTTCATTTAATTCCAGGAATATTTTATTTCTTTCTTAATTTCTTTTTTGACCCATTCCTCATTCAGGAGTGCATTGTTTAATCTCCATGTGTTCATGTGGCGATTAGGGCTTCTTAGGGTGTTGATTGTAAGCTTTATTGCATTGTGGTTTGATAGAATGCGTGGAATTATTTCAGTCTTTTTGTATTTGTTGAGGTTTGTTTTGTGCCCCAGTATATGGTCAATTTTGGAGAAGGTTCCATGGGGTGCTGAGTAGAATTTATATCCTTTGGTGCTTGGGTGGAATGCTTGGTAGATGCCTGTTAAGTCCATATGATATATGGTATTGTTTAATTCAGATGTCTCTCTGTTAAATCTCTGCCCTGTTGACAAATCTAATGGAGACAGTGGGGTATTGAAGTCCCCTATTAATAATGAGTTGGAGTTAATCTGGGTCTTAAAGTCCTGTACTGTTGTTTTTATGAAGTTGGGTGCACCAGAGTTTGGTGAATATATGTTCAGGACTGTAATAACTTCTTGATTCATTGTTTTTTTGCAAAATGAAGTGGCCCTCTTTGTCTCTTCTGATCAGTTTTAATTTAAAGTCTATTTTGTCAGATATTAGAATTGCTATGCCTGCTTTTTACTTAGTGCCATTTGCTTGACATATTTTTTTCCATCCTTTCACTTTGAAATAGTGTCTATCCTTGAAAGTGAGATGAGTTTCTTGCAGACAACAAAAAGATGGGTTTTATTTCTTAATACATTCAACTAGTCTGTGTCTTTTGACTAGGGATTTCAATACATTGCCATTTAAAGTTATTAATGAGAGATGTATATTGAATCCTATCATTTTTATAGCTGTACTTTTCCACAGTTATACCTTCATTGAATTTCTTTCTGCAAATCCTTGGGTATAGTCTTTCCTTTCTTCAGCTCTTCCTATTGCTTCCAGAACTCTCTGAAGTGCTGGTTTTGTGGACATAAATTCCTTCAGCCTATTTATGTCATGGAAGATTTTTCTTTCCCCTTTGACTATAATAGATATTTTGGCTGGGTATAGTAATCTGGGTTGGCATCTGTGGTTATTTAAAACTGGGAATACTTTGGTCCAGGCTCTTCTGGCTTTCATAGTTTGCACTGAAAAGTCAGCTGTACTCCTAATGGGTTTTCCTTTATATGTGACTTGTTATTTCTCTTTTTGCAGCTTTCAGTATTGTCTGTTTTGTACATTTAGTGATTTTACTATGACATGCAGTAGAGAGTTTCTTTTCTGGTCCTGTCTGTTTGGTGTTTTATATGCTTCTTGTATTTGTATTGGCATGTATTTCTTTAATTTTGGGAAATCTTCTTACACCATTCTGTTGAAGGTCTGGTCTGTGTCATTATCTTGGGATTCTTCTCCTTCCTGTATGCCTATGATTCCTAAATTTGGTCTTTTTTATGGTGTCACACAATTTCTGCATGTTCCATTCTTGTGATTTCTTAAATTTTTCATAATCTTTGCTTAAGTGTTCTAGTTTGTCCACTTTGTCTTACAGTCTAGATACTCTGTTTTTCACTTCAGTCATCCTTTTGGTGAGGCTTTCTCCTGTTGTTTCTACTTGGCGTACTGAGTATTTCACTTCCTTCTTCATTTCAGCCTGAGTATTCTTCAATATTTCTAACTCTTTTCTGAATTCATTCAGAGGTTTATCCCTATCTTCCTTCAGTTCTTTGATTTCCTTTTGTGTGTGCTCTTTAAAATCACTGTAAATCTTTTATAATGTTTACAG
>NW_008354017.1:237826-244645 GCF_000622305.1 Nannospalax galili | reverse complement strand
GCCTTCAAGTTTAGGTCTGCTTCTTTTTGTGACCTTTATGTGTCTTTGTGGTTTACTTTTTGGGAATGGAAATCTGGTTCATCTAAGCTTCCAGTTCTCTCTTTTGATTTTATACTGGAGTGGCCAGATTGCTTTTGCCTTCAGGATTTCCCACAGAGGCCCAATTCATATGAGGGTCAGATGTTTTCAGGCTTTTTCCTAAGGTCTGAATCCCTCCAGGAATGATTTTGGCCTCAGGAATTTGGGGGTTGGACTGGCTTGGGAGCCTGGCCCAGGAAAGATGCTGGTCTAGGGCAGCTGGTGGCTGTCCTACCCAGAGATGCAAAGGCAGATGGGGTCGGAAGAGGCCCCAAGGAACTCTTTGGGACTGCACTGAGGAGCTGTGTTGATCTGGATGCAAAGGATCAGGAAGAGGAATGGTCAGCCTCAGTGTTCCAGAAAGAGGCTTGTGGGTGGTGCAGGCCCAGGGAAGCTGAGGGAGGTGAGGGCAGGGCCAGACCCAGAAGAAGTGCTCCTGGGGCCCAGAGAAGGCACAAAGTTGGTCTGGATGAAAAGGATCAGGAAGCAGTTTTGGTTCCCCAGGTGTCTGGGGCCCCAAGATGAGGAATGGGACAGGACCCAAACTAGGAGAGATCAGAGAGGGAGATGGGAGGATGAATGAGCCTGGGGAAGTCAAAGCTCAGAGGGAATGATGGACTTACCCTGGAGAGAGGCCTGTGGGTAGGAGAGAGGCCTGTGGTGGGTGGTGCAGGCCCAGGGAAGCAGAGGGAGGTGAGGGTGGGGCCAGGCCCAGAAGCTGTGTTCCTGGGGCCCAGAGAAAGCACTATGTTGGTCTGGATGAAAAGGATCAGAAAGCAGTATTTGTTCCCCAGGTATCTGGGGCCTCAGGACAAGGAATGGGGCAGGATCCAAACTAGGAGGATAGACTGGTGGGGGAGATGGGAGGGTGAATGAGGCTGGGGGAGTTAAGGCACAGAGGGTGTGATGGACCTACTCCAGAGAGAGGCCTGTGAGTAGAAGAGATGCCTGTGGTAGGTGGTCGGGTGTGTTTAATCTTACATTCAGAAGTAACATTCCTTGTAATATCCTATGAAGAGCTGGCTTAATGAACATAAATTCCTTAAGTACATTTTTGTCATGGGAATTTTTTCTTTTTCCTTCAATTAAAACAGATAGTTTTGCTGGATAAAGTAGCCTGGGCTGGCGTATGTATCCTTTCCTGACTTTTAGAACATCAGTACAAGTCCTCTGGCTCTCATAGTTTCTATTGAAAATTCAGTTGTCTTTTTGATCAGTCTTCCCTTTTATGTGACTTGCTCTTTCTTTCATAGTTTTCGAAATATTTTCTTTGTTCTGTACATTTATTGTTTTGACTCTTATATGATGTGAGGTGTACTGTTTCCTGGTTCTGTCTACTTGGGGCTCTTCATGCTTTTTGTATATTATATCTCTTTCCTTAGATGCAAGAACATCTTTTTCTATGATTTTGTTGAAATTATTTTTGTGCCTTTGACCTGGGTTTCTTCTCCTTCTTCTCTATCTATGATTAGTAAGTCTGTTCCTTTTATGGTATCCCAGAGGTCTCACATTTTCTATACTTAGTTTTTTTTTTATATATATTTTAACATTTTTTGTGAATGATCCATTTCTTCTACCTTTCCTGTTTTTAATATTTTATTTTTTATTTTCTGTGCATGAGTGAATTGTTTACATGTAAGTGCACCCATGTCATGCAGTGCCCATGGAGGTAAGAAGGGGGTGTTGGATCCCTTGGAACTGGAATTATGCATGGTTGTTAGCCATCATGTTGGTGCTGGGAATTGAAACTGAGTTCTCTAAAGGAGCAGCTGGTGCTTTTAACCTCTGAGCCACCACTCCAGCCCCTGTACCTTGTCTTTTATCTGATGTTCTCTGTTCCATTTGATCTAATCTATTGGTGATGACTTCTTCTGAGCATTTTGTCAGATCTCCTGAGTTTTTCATTTTGAGTTTAATTTGTTTGGCATTTTTTCAGAGATTCTATCTCTTTATTGAATTCTAATTTCATATATTAAATTGTTTTACTTATTTCGTTCAACTATTTATACTTTTTCTGTCTTCATTGAGTATTTTACTCATATCCTGTTTCATATCCTATCTGAGTTCCTTGGAGATATATACTATTTTTAAATCACTGTCTTGTGCATTAGCTAAGTTGTCCTTTTCAGGAAACTTTATGGTGAAGGAGCTAATTGTTTTGATTAGTCATGTTATGTTTTTGCAATGAAACCTAAGCTTCTGGAGTTATAGTCTCTGGAGTTTCTTGGTATGGATACCTGATCTCACCTTTGTTGAATGTGTGTTTGTATCTTTGATTTTTCCTCTTCTTATTGGGGCATGGCTCAGCTGGGGGCAGGTGCTTGATGTTCAGTTTTAGGGCCACTTGGTATCGATGTACAAATGGAGTATAAGGAGTGGTCTCAGTTCAACTATAGACAAGTCTAACTTCTGACCCTGAGGTTCCAGGACAGACGCCACACACTCTTGGGTTAGCAGGTTGAACTGAGTGGCTGCTAGGTGAGCAGGTGGGTGGACAGGTTAATGCTAATTTTTTAACTAGAGCATAGGAGGCTCCAATTTGGTGGTAACCAAGACAACATGAAAATGCAATTCTTGATTGAGTCTATCTGGACAGATGCACAGGTTGCTCAACCTCAGCTACATCTGACAATGTGGGAATGACAGCAAGGGTAAGCAAGGTTCTATAGAGCTGACCAAGATGGGCCAAGGGGAGTATGATGGACAAGGACTACTGGTCCCGGGGAACTCATGGGTCTGACATAAGACATATGTGCGCAATTTTAAATAAAGAATACTTGCCTCATATTTATTTAGAGACAGAATCTTACTGTGTAGCATAGGGTGGCCTCAAACCTGTGATGGATTCCATGTTGGCCTCTAAGCCATGATCACCCTACCTTAGCCTCTTAAGCACTAAGTTACAGTACATGCAAATATATTTGGCCTTATTTCACCATTGAATTCACTATTTAGTAATTACAGCATCATAATCATGATATGTAGTTCATGTTACTCTAAATTCTGAAGGCATTAACCTAGCTTTTGTACATAATACTGCTAAATATTCAGCATTTTCAAGCAAATTTTAAGACAAGTGTGAAAAAATAGCTTTGCAGAAAAAAGGGAATTAATGGTACCCATACCACATACATGGTTCTACAGTAACAGTCCCAACCTCATGAGCTGTTGGCCTTGTATGATTAGGCATGAATATTTTGGGTAATGATTTAAGTTATCTTTCCATTGTAAATATCCCCAAAATTAAAAAAAACACTGGCTAGTAGGCAGTCTTGAGACATTGTCTTGAAAACACTGTCTCCTTATTAAATAAACATTATTGTATAATACAGAGGCATTGATAAAGACTTGCAATAAAAAATGTCATGATATAATAATCAAAGTATAAAATATATGTCATCGGGGCCAGCAAGATGGCTCAAAAAATAAGGGTACTTTCCATAAAACCTGATAACCTGAGTTGGATCCCTGGAACCCATATAATAGAAGAAGAAAAACAATTCCTCCTGTTTCCTAACCTCCATACATGCCCTGACAGATGCATTCCACTACCCCAATAAATAAATGCACAAAAAATTAACTGTCATTCACTTAGTCAACCAAAAACTGCCAGAAAATAATATCACTGTCTCAAAGATGGACATGCCTGTCTGTGTCTGCAATGCAGTTATTCGTAACCTGTAATCATATGGTAGGAAGCCATGTGCATAGAAAACCTGCTGTTTGAGTGAATGTTGATGCATTTGGTATGATTTTTGCTGCTCATTGGAAACAATGTATTATTAACCTGGTAAACCTGACCAATTTTAAAGCATAAATAAAAGGAAAGAGAAAGAAGATAGAAATGTGAAGCACAGATATAAAGTCAAGTACTGTCTTGATCTCATTTAACAAGAAAGGATTGAAAAAGAAAAAGATGTGATTTTCAAAGGTCTATTAAGTCTTCTTGGTTAAATAAAAGCAGTTAACCTTACAGCAATGGCCTAATGAAAACTTCTGCCTTCTCATGCAAGCCCATTGATCCAGAAGGCCTTGAGGGAAAAGTGAGTAAAGGGAAGGTAAGCAGAAACAACAAGAGAAAAACACTGTCTGCAAAATAACCTTGACTTTCATTACTGGCAAATAAGAGATACCAGTAGTATGTAGATATTGATCATGACTTTTGAATAATTTGTATCACTATTATAACATAATAAAATTTAATGTTTTTGACCTTTCAAAGCAGAAGACATTGTGCAACACTTCTTAACTTAAGTGGAACACATTCTCCATCATCCTTCTCAGATTTGTCCACTGGGATAACAGTACAAGTGCTGACAATTTTCCATAATATTTATTAATGTATGCATAATTTAGGATACCTGAGCTATTCACACTGAAAAAGTGTTATAGGTACCTAAAGTTCTGTCATGGAAAGCTTCTCTTTTGGTTGTTCAAACAGTTAAGGAAAATACATAAATAAAATAATAGTAATTCTGACATCAATAAAGACATCATTTATGACATACTACCAGAAGGTCATAGAAAAGAAGAAAATCATCAAGGGTGCTGATTCATATGTTGAAGAGCTTTCTAATACAAGAGCAATTAAGCTTATTTTGTTGGCAATTATGCATAAACAAAGAGGTACTTAGTTCTAGCTTATTTTTTTTTTAAATATCTAAAACGTTGAAGCAAGCTTTTCTGGGGCTAGGTATCAGCACTCTGGCAAGTCCTTTACTGCTTCACTTCATACTTTCTTTTAACATTGGTCAAAAATAAACAGCCAGAAAATAAAATAAAAATAACTGTAAGGTCCCGTCTCACATATTACAAAAACCTCAAGAACCTCTAACATCCTTGAAAATTGTGGGTAGCTTACATTTCTCCAAATTCTTACTTGTTAGTGTCATGTCTTCACTGGTACATAAGCCCTGATATGGAAGACAGAATTTTCTCTAATTAGTATATTTTGCTCTTTTAAATAACAATGTATTCTTCTTATATAGACGATTAAGATCAGAAGGAGAAGAAATTATCACTTATTTTCTGTTCTTCAGTCTCTTCATTTATACTATCACAATTCTGGCAATGCATAGATTGGACAAGTACAGTGGTATTCACACACACACACACACACACACACACACACACACACACACTGACACATGCACATGTTGCAGAGCATATGTTCAACCTACAAGTTACTCGAGTGTATATAAAGGAAGAAATGTAGAAGACATTAGTTGAAGAATGGGAGAATAAGTCAGTTTTTAGGCTACACTGTTCTCCTTTACAGTCACCTGAATAATAGTGAGTTATCCATATGTTAATGGAAGATTATATGAAATCCAAGGTACCTTTCAGTGTGTGTATTCTATTTTAATTAGTTGAGTGTCGGGCACATTTTATTTTACCGTTGCTATCAAACCATTATAAAGAACCAGAAAGGGACTGGAGAGATGGGTTAGCATATAAAAATACTTCTGCTCTTGCAGAGGATCTGGGTTGGTTCCTTGCACCCACATGGTGGCTATTACCTTTTCATAACTCCAGTTCTAGGGAATTCAACACCCTCTTCTGACCTTCACGGGCACTGAATGCACATGATTGCACAGACATATTGCAGATAAAACAGTCATTTACATAAAACAAAAATAAATATTTAAAAAAACCAGAAAGTGATATTTTATAATCCAATTAACTTTTAATATGAGAAAATTGAGGTCTGAATATACAAATACTTCATTGATAGCCATATGAAAAATAAATTTGTCTGTAGGATTTTTCCCAGGGAGCACTCCAAAGCTGAGCTTCCCGGACACTTGGCCACTGTACTAAATCAAATCTTCACGACAGTGATGTCTACCTTGTCAGTAATTGTGATTGAGTTAGGGCAGGGGTGCTCCAGACTTGCATACAAAAAATAAAAAAAAATAACAGTAATAATGAAGTAACACAGACTCAGAAAAAAAACAAGGTATGTTCTCCCTCATATGTGGATCCTAGCACCAATCCTTATAAGTGAGTATGTATCCAGACATAACTACAGGAGCCAGGATAATGAAGAGGACCAGGGAGGTAAAGGAAAAGAAAGATTCTGAAAGAGAAGAACAGTAGAAAACGGGTGTTAACAAAGGAGATATGAATAAAAATGAGGTTATTTTAAGGGGAGGGGGAGGGAAGGTTATACAAGGAACCTAGGGGATAAAGGGAAAAAAGGAGCTCAAAAGAGGTGGGACCATAGGTAAAAGGTACTATTAAGGGAGAAATGGGAAAAAAGGGGGCACCTTAAATGGGGAAACCATGGTGGAATGTCTAGCTGGTTTTAGAAAACCAGAGGGAACCATATTAGGCCAACAACCTACTGACAAATTAATTATACATACAACCAGATCAAAGAATGTAAGATATGTCTAGGCAACATCTGAGAGTGTTTGGTCTTTGCCCAAGTTCTATCTACATGGCACATGGTAGTTAAAAGTACCAGACTGGTAGAACTAACCTTCTTTGTTGTTTAACAGCCATACTTTGAGGCCTATACTAATTCGGTCAGAGGGACTTAAAGGACAGTTTTTGCTCCATGCCCTCCTAGGTCAACTAAGTTTCAGGGGACTATGAATATTTCTCAAAATGTTCTGTAACTGTGGCAAGTCACCTGTCCTCTTGATCAAGGAGGCTGTGGAGACCCCACCAGACGGGAAAGAACCCAGTAGCCAGTCTTTCAAGAGAAGGGTCAACACAGAGGAAACATTTCTTCCA
>NW_008354017.1:222322-237624 GCF_000622305.1 Nannospalax galili | reverse complement strand
AGGGGGTCAATATAATTTTTTAAGAGTCCATATGTATAGCTAAAGGCTACATAACAAGAAACAGTGCCAGACAGGAGATGCCTTCCTTTGAGTTATTGGCCAGCGTGGCCCAAAAGACTCCCAGACAGTAACCCAGCATAGAACTGGGAAAATAAACAGCAAACCCCAATCTTATCTAAATGAATATTGACAACTGATTGCTGCTAGATGAGGAACAGTTGATCTTCCTAAAACAAAGATCTCTAGATAGGCTGACTAGATCCAACAGAATGACAAGCACTGGGGAATGGCTGGGGGTGCTGAAAACACAGTGGACAGTAACAGGGATGACAGAGTATATGGGCTCCAGTGTGTGGGAGGGGGGAAGCTGTGGGAGGGTGCCATTTGGGGAGTAGGTATATAGATTAATAAGATTATGTGGGATGTTCTGTATGATATACACACAAAAAATCAAAATTTTTTAAAAAGGCATATTTGAGGAGGAAGCATAAAAATTTACTTCATGTTTAACAGTAGAGTTGATAAACTTACCAGTGAAATCTACCTAAAAATTTTATATCCACTTTTGAAAGAGATGTATCTTTGCTCTGGAAACTGTTATTGAGTGTGTTAAAGCTGTAATGAAATGTTTCTTCTAAGAAAATAAAAAAATGTATTTAAAAAAGAACAGCATATTTTAAAATGAAATAGAGATCTTCTTTAAAGGGTAAAAACTCTTTCAATTTATGTCTTACAGGGTTTATACTGAGTTCAATATTGTTTACCTGTATTAATTCAACTGTGAACCTAAAAATTTACAACCACTTTTGAAAGAGATGTATCCTTGCTCTGGAATGTGTTAATGAATATGTCAAAGCTGGAATTAAGTGCTTCTTCTAATCATGTGGTTATTAAATTTAAAAATTTGCTCCTTATTAACTAGTAGATGTGAAAAAGATTACCACTGAAATTTTCCTGATGACTTTATATCCATGCTCAGGTGCCAAGGATCTCAGAAACCAACAGACTGTGACTAGTAACAGTCAGATATATAGAGATTAGAAACGAATGTGTAAACATCTGTTAATTGCATTAAAAATGAATTTTTCTATATGAAACTGTATTTTAATAATGAAATTGAGATCTTTTTTGAAGGTTAAAACCTCATTCAATTTTACGTCTTAGAGGGTTTATAATGAGTACAATATTGTATAACTGTATTAATTCAACTATAGACCTAAAAATTACAGCCAATTTTGGAAGAGATGCATCTTAGCTCTGGAGATTTTTATTGAATATGTCAATGCCATTGTAATTAAATGCTTCTTCTAATTATGTGGTTATTAAATAAATAATTAAAAATAAATAAAAAGAAAAATAATTTAAATATATAAGTAAAAAATACAGGGAAAGTGTGAATAGTTTTAGAAAGACAAAATAGCAAAGAAAATTATTGAGTTTTAAAAGCTGGATAATTTTAAATCTTCACTAAATCCTGAGAAATATTGCATTACATTTATTAATTATGCTTATTTTTATTTTTCTTATTTACTATCACATTATTATTCACTTGTAATTTTTGCCATTGCAACAATTTTTTAAATATTTTATTTATTTATTTTTTGGGGGTCTTTTTTTGAGACAGGGTCTCCCTATAGCCCCAGGTGTCCTAGAAATCACTGTGTAGACCAGGCTGGCCTTGAACTCAGATATCTGTCTGTCTCTGCCTCCCAAATGCTGGGATTAAAGGCGTTCGTCGCCACGCCTGGCAATTATTATTATTATCATTTTTAATTTTATGTGTATGAGTTTATTGCCTGCATTTAGCTAAGTGCACCTGTGTTGTGCAGTGCCTGCAGAGGACAGAAGAGGCCATCCGATGCCCTGGAACTGGAGTTACAGACAGTTGTTAGCTGCCATTTGGTTGCTGGGATTTGAACCCAGGTCTTCTGCAAGAGCAACCAGTGTTTTTAACTGCTGAATCATCTATCCAGCCCCCATTGTAACCATTTTGACCGAAAGAACAGAATATCCTTTATTGGTTAATAGGTATTTGACTTTAATCTTAATAATTTGGAAATATTTCTTTTAGTTTACACTAAATTTTAGTAATGCCATGTCAATTCTTAGAGTTGTTAAATTTAGGAAAATGTCTATCCAGATGTCAATTATCTGGGCTACCTAGTTTGGAAAGCTTGTGCTCTCTCATACATTTAACAGTCTATGCCACTCTTTTGCCAAAGCCCTCCTGTGGGGTGTCAAGTTGCGGGTAGACTCTGTTTCTTCAGGACAAGATGCTATTGGGTCCCTTCATTGTGCAGTAAGGTTATTCCTGATGATCCTTCTTATACTAACACAGCTAGCAATAATTGTATATGCGGCAATGAAAGGCCAGGTGTTGCTCAGGGTGGCATACTTACCCAGGTGTCCAGGACCTGTATTTGATTTTCAAGGCCATAAAAAAGTAATAACTAAATGCCAAAAATCATATCCCACTAGACTTAAATACAAGGTTTCCTTTCCTCAAATTTCCCTAAATTTCTTTTCTAAAATGGTCTTCAATGACATGTAACATGAAATGAAGGGTAACCAAAAACAAAACAAAACAAAACAAAAACAAAAACAAACAAACAAACAAAAACTTATCTGGTAAGTAAACCACACAATTACAAGTAAAAGTTCTAACTTTTCTGAGTTTTGCAGAAAGTTATGAACATTTGAGGACATTTTTATGGTCCCTTCCAGGCCCTCGTAACAGAATCATGCAAATTAAAATGCAAAGTTGGGGCTGGAGAGATGGTTCAACAGTTAAGAGCACTGGCTGCTCTTGCAGACCTGGGTTCCATTCCAGCACCCACATGGTGGCTAACACCCATCTGTATCTCTAGTTCCAGGGGATCCAACGCCCTTTTCTAGCCTCTGCAGGCACTGCCCAACACAGGTACAAGAACATACATTCAGGCATAACACTCATACACATAAAATAAAATGCAAAGATACCCCTTAATGGTTTTATGATCAGTATTTATGACAGTGATAAAATTATTAATTAATGGAAATGTCATTTAGGAGCTGGCTTAACAGGCAGAGGCACTTGTCGCTGTATCTGGTGACTCAATTTCAGGCCCCAAGACTCACAAAATAGAAGGAGAAAACTGTCTCTTGCTAATTGTCCTCTGACTACACACATTCACACACACACAGTGGCGCAAAACACACCCATGCACATACATGCACACACACACATACTAAATTGATGTAATAAAATATGATTGTCCCTCAGAATGTTATTTTCTTCTGTGTACCTATTTTATTTTTTCCTAGATATTTTCAAAACAATTTACTATAAAATTAATTTTCCTGGGAAGTAGTATGTACTAGAAATACTTCTTGAATTATCAGTCATTAATATTCACATCACTTTCTGTCTGACACTCTTATGAATTTTCTAATCAGTGAAAGGCGAATGAACAGAATAACAATTGATTTTATTTGATCATCCAAATTCAAACGACAAACACTGAATCCTATCAGCTCCTCCAGATATTGGGTTTGGTCACTAGCAGGGTGGAGACATCAAAGGCACAGCATGACTGGGCTTCTTTTTGTTATTATATGCACAGATGAAAATTGAAGGATCAGAGACAGTGACTTTAACTCTTCTTTTTCAGCCTTTTAAAAATAAAACTCAACTTTCATGATTTAAAAATAAACTGCTGTCTGAAATCTCCCCCTTTGTTGCATAGAATGGTTCTCCAGGTTTTTTTCTTGAAGAGGGAGAAGAATTCAAAGGCAACATACCACCAAGATCCTATAGTACCATATATTATTGAAGAAAATAATAAACTAGTTTGCTAACTAAATTTCTTCCTCATGGTTGATCATTTAAAGTGTTGCAAATATTTTATCTACATGTTTGTGTTTCCAAATGCAAAACAAGGCTTTTGGGAATCCTCTGGAAAGGTACTTCATCAGATACTTTGTAAGCATCTTTCACAAACTTAGGCTATAATGTAACAGTGGTTTGCAATAGCCACACCAAAAAGAGTATACAAGTAAAGTCTAAAAAACTGCAAAATTTATCTGTAAAGTTGCTTCAGAGCATACCCAGTGACAAGATAATCATGCATTATTTTGATATACAGTAATATATATTCCACACAGTTTA
Source organism: Nannospalax galili (assembly GCF_000622305.1). NCBI lineage: Eukaryota > Metazoa > Chordata > Mammalia > Rodentia > Spalacidae > Nannospalax > Nannospalax galili. The sequence goes on along the minus strand of NW_008354017.1, from coordinate 233,477 downwards.
GGACTGACTTTTAACATAGGTTTCTACTTTCTTTGATGCTTGATAATTTGAAACAGCTTCTTTTCCAAGGCATAAAATTGATGTGACAGAGTTCTCAGGAAGAGAGGCCAACAGATCATTTTGATGAGAATGTCATTTATTCTTCATTTAGTTACACAAATTTTTGTTTTTAAAGAGTGCAATGCCACACGCAGAATGTAAACAGTAGTTTGAACCTACATTTAGAATGTTTATTTACTTATTTATTTTTATTTTATTTGTATGAGTATTTTCATTGTGTGTGTATAAGTGCAAGTATTTGTGCAATGCTCATGGAGGCCAGAAGAGCAGATTGGATCCCCTAGAACTGGAGTGATGGACAGTTATTTATGACCATGGGTGCTGGGAACCCAAAACAGGTCTTCTGCAAAAACAGCCAGTGCTATTAACCATGGAATCATCCCCCTAGTCCTTGCATTTAAGATTTTCAAGGTCAACCAAAAAACATCCTCTACAGTCATCTGTGCATTGATGTATTTATTCAAGCTATTTTGTGTGATGCTTCATTTTCATGTTCTATTATAAATGTTGGGATACAACAAAGAAAACAAAAGCTAAGGGCCTTGTACCTTCAACTTAAAATTCAGAGAAGTAGGCAAACATTAAAGACAATGTATGTATTATAAGAGACATAATTCTGTGTTTGGTGAAAAATAATAGAGACAGAACCTAGGTGTGGTTAGTGAACAGTCAGAGATCAAAAGGTCTGTATATTGGCACCTGAAGTATAAGCAGGCTCTGAAAGAGAGGTTATCAGTGTTCCCCCCTCAAAAGAGACCTTTATGTCCAAAAATGGAGTCACATATTCAAGAAACACATGAAGAGAAGTAAAACCCAATTTGGTTGTATTTAATGGAGCAGTAAGAAAATTAAATATAAATAAATCTAAAATACTATGGGAGGCAAAATCCCAGAGGCACTGTAACCTCTGTTAAGTGTTTGAGACTTTTCAATTAGGAAAGGTAAAGTCCTAATGAAGTCCAAGGGCTTCATGACAAGGAGCAACTAAGCTACATACATTTTTCAAAATCTACTCTGGCTACACAGAAAAGGATGAATTGGGTATTGTAAAATTAATACCCCAAGATCAGTTAGAAAGGTATTATAGTGGATTATATAATGAGTAATTCCATATAGTAGGTCAAGTTTAGAAATTAGTTTGTAATATATTTCATGGATTTAAAGAGTAAAGAGAAAAGAAGTGAAGTAACAGACAGGCAGCTTTCCCTTCCATGAAGGAGCACAGTTATCACTGGTGTGATACATAGTTTGGTTCAGAGGGAACTTCTTTGTCCAGAGAGTTGACAAACTTGAAATTTTCCTCTAAAATAATCTGTCACAGTTTGTGTGCTGAAATGCTGGCTATAGTTCAGTTACTGTCAAAATACTAGACAGGAAAATAATGAAATATAAGAAACTCTTCTTCTTTAGTGTATCTTAAGATGAACTGTATCTATAAGTACCATTTAAGGCATAGAAATGAGCAAACTTAAATTTTTTTGCTTAGCTCTGCCTTAACCATTACTTGTGGGGAAATACATGCAGAACAAATGCCCAAAACTTCACATGAATCAGAAAGATAGATAGGTTAGAAAGATATGTGCACTACATACTGAAGTGCAGTAATGAAATTCAATCATTTACTACCAAAATGATCATTTGAAAACTTATTACAAAAATAAAAATGTAGAGAATCTTCTAGATATTGAATAAAAATGAAAGACTAACCTATTACACAAGAGTGTCCATTACATCTTTCAATATCTGCCTCTTGACAAGAAAAAATTGGAACTTAAAGAACTGATCCCTTAAACTGATGATAATTAGCCTATATCTATGTATCTATATCTAGAAGACAGATTAGATAAATAAATGATAGATGATAGATAGATGATAGACATAGATGATAGATAGATAGATAGATAGATAGATAGATAGATAGATAGATAGAAGATAGCTAGGTAGCTAGATAGATAGACAGACAGACAGACAGATAGATAGATAGATAGATGATAGATTCTTCTGGAATGCAAAAAAAGTTTTTAGCTAATTTAATGTTAAAAGAGATAAACTACACTAGACAAATGACTGTGCACCATCCTTCCACTTCTAAATAATCTGCTGTTTTTTTTCATACTTCATCATATAAAGCATTTAGAAGTCACACAGTATACTTTATGAAAAATGACTTGTGAAATATATTTCAATAATAAATTTAGAAGATGAAATTTACATTTAAATAAATAATTTTAAATTAAGAGTGGGGATTGAAAAAGAAATTTAATATAAGAATTAAAGCTATAGTAAATTTAAAATAGTAACATTGCAGTGCAGTTCATTAACTAAAATAAGATTCAAGTTACCGATCTTACCGAATGTTCCCTAGAATCTAAAATAATTTTTGAAGACGAATCCTGTCTTGGTTTCACTATTGTTGTTTTGGTGGTTTTGTGTCTTTTAACTTTGGAAAGAGTTGGCCTCAATATGGGCAGAGAGTAACGGCTGTAGCTAAAACAGAGAATGAAGCTGGAATGCTTGCTATAAATTTAGGTCAGCTTGTAATTTTTGGTACAAAGAAGAAATCCCTAGAAGATCACCAGGATCCTCGTTTATATGGTGGTGAAACTTATTGAGCTAAAAAAAAAATACAGAGAGAAAAAAAAGTTTTAAGAGAATAAACATGGTTGAGTTTTAGACACAGAAAGTGAAATTTACCAGTGGTTATTTAGTTATAAATAAATCGAAGTCACTACAATAAAGTTTTAACACCACAGTAAATACTTATAGATATTCATGTCTGAGAAAAATGGATCAACATGGACTAAATTTGTATTCTTGTATGAAACAACTAAGATGAGATAACATATCAAATAATAGTTTTGTAGAATTTGAGCATTAGAGGATTAAAACAATAATTTTTGGAAACAAGGAATTAATAAAGGCAATGAAATGGTTAATCTTTATTGTCAATTTGATTGATTTTAGAAACACCTGGGACATTAATAAAACACTACCATCTAGGTATGCCCGTGAAAGCTTTTCCTGAGATGTTATAATGATGGCTCTTACCTAATCAATCATGCAATACACTGACCTAGTCAAAATATGAATAGACTATTGGGAATCTGTGGAAGGTAGAACCTACTTAGAGAAAGGGTGCTGCTGTTGACATGTCATTGAGGGGTGTATCTTGACTGTTGCCTTTTTGTATTCCTTCTCTTTATGTCCTTGGTGCCATGAGGTGAAAGCATTTTTAATACCTTCATCTACAGTGGCTATGCATTGCCACGGACCTAAAACCAATGGAACCAGCTGACCATAGAATTAAATTTCCAAAACAATAAGCCAAAATAAGGCCCTCTTCCTTTAAGATCTATTTCTATGTATTTTCTCCCATCAATGACAAATTGAATAATACATACAATACCTATAATTTACCCCAGTATCCATAGAAGGGAAAACTGCTACCCTACAGAAATGGATATGGGGAACACAGTATTCTGAGCCTGAGGATGCATAACTGAGAATTTAGTCAGTTACAGTAGAAAGAGTTCAGAGTGGAAGATATTATAGTAGAAGATAAAAAGCACAGTCACATAAAAAGATCCTGACATTTGTCACCTCATGAGTGGAGCCTTTAGTGGGTATTTCTTACAGGATCTATCAGTTCTACCAACCAGATCTATAAACCAACCAGGTAGCCCCAGCCATTCTCTCATTCTCTGTACCAAGTAAGACTAGGATATCCTGTCCCGAACAGGTGGACCCAGGAAAGAGCTGAACAGCCTGCTAATCTTCTTCTTTCTCAAAAAACATTGCAGAAATTCTGCCCAATCACCTTGTTTTCAAGCATCACCATCCATTCTCCTGTTGCCATAGAACACTTGGGTGGTCCCATCCTCACCCAAAAGGCCATACAGTGTATGTATATGAGATGGCCATAGGTATATATCTCCAAGGCCCATGGAAGCAACCATAAAAATCCACATATCTTTCCAGTAACTAGCTGGGCAGCCTGTTCTAAGCAGCGCCGTTTACAGAAGTACACATAACTTCTCTCCATGACCTTAACAATGACCTGAGCACCTTTCTGAGTCTTGTAGATTCCTGAGACTAGGGGGGATATGAACATCTTCTAGTGCCCTCCAGAAGATCTGAGATCCCTTCTCAGAAACTAAGCCAACTAAAACCCTAGAAACAGATGTTCAACTTCATCTTGTCATCTTCCTCCTTGAGGAAACTGAGTAATCCTTTCTGATTGAGCTAATCTATCCCAGAGGCCCTGCCAAGCACCTGTGAAGCTGATATTGACAGATGCCTAAATTAGGTCAGTTGGTATAGCTGGGTCTGCATGTGGTCCTAACATGGTGACAAGCACCCTGTATTCTGTAATGCACCCTCTTAAGCCCTCTTTACTAGCTCATGCCAATGTAACACAGAGCAGATGGTGAACACTCCATATAATAGCTGTACACACTAGCACAGAGCAACCAGAGAGCCTACCACATCAAACAGACATGCACCCTAAATATCTGTAAAGTATACAAACCCTGAAGCCTAGACAACTGAGGTATCCACAGATAACATCAACATTGATTATAGCCAAAGAAGCTCACAGATAATATACTAAAGTACCTCCTTGACATAAAGGTAACAGAGCATATCCAATCATCACCTTAGGAAACAATGGTAGTGGAAAGTTGTACTATGAAAGCCACCATATAAAGTTAATAAAGACAAACCGTCTACTACATGGACACATAATCCCCTAGAGACACAAAAAGCATTAAAAAACAAGGTAAAATGAAGCCTCCAAAGGGCCATAATAATGATACTAACATCAAGGAAAGAAAATTAACAAATAATAAAAGGAAATGTTTTAAGAGAACATAATAGGATATTAGGCAATGCAGAATGAAAATTCAGTTAAATTAGAAACATAATTATTGATATGAATAAGGTGTTCAATGCACATCATTTTACAATAATAATCAGAAATCTTGGAGTTAATCATTTAATAAATAACTTTAAAAATATAGAGGAAGACTTTAAAATCAGAATTAACCAAGAAGAAGAAAAATCTGAGCCTGAAGAAAAAAAATTTATGTAATTTTTAGGGGCTGGAGAGATGGCTCATGGTTGAGAGCACTGACTACTCTTACAGAGGACCTGGGTTCAATTACCAACACCCACGTGGTGGTTATGAACCGTCCTTAATTCCAGTTCCAGGGGACTCTGAAGCCCTTTTCTGACCTCCATGGCATTGCAGGACATGGGTGCACTCACATACATGCAGCCAATACACTCATACATATGAAATAAAAATAATAAATAGCTTCCTACAATACTGTTAAAGGCTATATCTATTATAACAATGCAAAACACAATAATTTTTACTATTATAACAATGCAAAACACAACAATAACAATTACTCAAACAAGCATATATCTCCTGAAATTCTACAAATTTGTAGACATTGTCACCAGCTAGACACCAAGTGGTGAAACACATTAGACTTTGTAGGACATTTTACATGTATTGAAATATGTATGTCCAACTACTACAGTAACCAGAACTAATATAATAAGCAAAAATCTTTCTTAATATTTAAAGATTTAGAAATGTTAACTACCCAGATTTGACATATATATATATACATATATATATATATTTATATCATGCCATCGCTATGTGCAATTAAAATACAGAGTATTTATAGAGTGCCATTCTGCTTTTTGAAGCAATATAAATGGAACTGATCAACAATTATAGTAAGTGAAAGAAGACAGGCACAAAAAGATAAATACTACACATTCTCACATGTGAAAATTTAAGAATGTATTTGGGGAAACCTTGCAATGTCTTTGAATATTCACTGTCTCTGGACTCAATGAAACATCCCTGTTTAGAACAACTGTCCTACAACATATAACTAAACTTAAAATTGTTTTGCAATCCAACAAAATGACAATAAAATCACTTTTTTCCCAATGAATAGTATGTCCAGGAGCTTCACAATATTCTGAGTAAACTAGCAAAATCTTTACTGCATTTTATCTTGTTTTTCTTCCACAATTAGCTATAGATACGTATTTACCTTTCAAAGTAGTTTGGAAGGCATATTGTCCAAACAAGTTTACACTGAATATACAAAAAAATTGGTTTATAACCTCCATGAAATTCTGCAGTCAAACTCGAAAGAGAGATAATTGAATTTAAAGATTCTAATAATCCGAAGTATTCTAATTTTTTGAAACTCTAGACTGTTGTCAAGTACACTCAGTTACTCTTTTACTTAATAATTTCCTATTCATTGTTCATAATGTGTCCTTTCTTAAACTATTAAGTGGTAGATGATTTATAATTTTGTTCACCCTTCATGTGTATAATCCAACCTTACACCATCATTAAGAAGTGTAGGAGAAATACCAGACCTTCCTCTAATGTCAACCTTCCCGTGGTTCTCTTGGCAGTAGAACATTCCGCAAGCGTTAAACGTGGAGCAGCTGTCTCCTCCCAGCTTACCAGTCTTCCCAACATACTTGGAATGAAGATAATTTCCCTACTGCCTAAAATACTGTTTTCCTTCCACTTTCCATTTTTTCCTTGCAGACTACAGAACAGATGTAAAATTGACCTTTGTTTCTCTACCACATCGGATATATAACAATAATATCCGATGGAACTGAAGAGAAACTTAAAGAAGCAAATTTAATTCTCTAATACCCTGGTAAAACAGAGGCTCCTGCCATCCCAAACCTTTCTCCTTCAGTGTGTTGCACAAAAGAGAAAGCTTTAGATAATGATAAAGTGACTCTATTGTATAATCATGTCAGTAGAGCAGAAAAAGCTATTTCTTACCATAAGGTCTGAGGTCATAGGAAAGACATCTTTTGGCAGTTCCAAGGTGCTGAATATCTACTTCAACCTTGTGCTGTTAGTCACCAAGTACTGTTCTCCTCCATAATGCCTAAACTTTTCATTGCTATAGGACACTGTCTGATAATAAGATTCCACGTTTTAAAAAATATTAATGGAATTTCATATAATTCAACAATTACCTCTTCTTATTTCATCAATACTGCTTTTTTGATTCATCCATGCACAGATTTAATTACATATTTATATTCTTAATTCTAAAGTAGTTTCTTTAAAGCCTTTTTAGACACAGAAAGACAAACACTATATGTGTTCTCTCATGTGCAGTTTCAAGATTTTAATGTGGTGTGTGTGTGTGTGTGTGTGTGTGTGTGTGTGTGTGCATCTTGGTTTGTGTCTCATGAAAGTAGAAAAAGTACAATGAAAGGTTAGACAGAGATCTTATGAGAGGGGGAGAGGGAAGACATGTTAATGGAAAACATATGATGTGAAAACAAGAACAAGTAAAATTTAGAGAAGATGAAGGAAACCAGAAAAAGGGGTGCAAAGGTTGTGGGGAGGACAGTATGGGAGGTAATGAATAATAACAAAGATTAAATATCGGCATATCTGAGTGGAAATTCTATATTTTATATTGAACCCATCATTTTGTAAATTAACATAAAGAGAAAAAGGGTTTTTTTTTATCCTTATATTCTTATTTCTACAAATCAAATCACAGGGAATGTAACACTGTTCCTCGGCCTCTTGGGCACCTGCACATAGGTGGCATGCATTCAAGAGACACACTCTTAAACACAATTAAAAATAAATAAATAAATAAATAAGTAAGTAATAGTGAAACAAGCAATGTTTCTTTGCCTTCTTTAATTCAATACAAGGCAATGGTGTTTGCAGGATGCAGACAAAGATGGTACCCCAGCAAGGACTGAGGCAGGCCCTGATGGATTTTGATTCCACACTGATTTGAAATTCAGTTTTAACCCTTTTATTATTTAAAGCAAATAAGCATCTACACCAAGATTAGAAAGTAAAATGAAACTCTTAGATCTTAGTATAAAAAATAAATTAGGACAGCTTGTTAACTAAAGAATAAAAATGATCACTAGAAACTAAAACAAAGCATGAAATAAATAATAGATGTCACAAAACTTAAAACTGTAATAACAGATTTATAGCTTTATCTTGCCAAATGTTAACAGGCAAGCTATTGAATTTTGGAAAATAAAGTTTTTCTACATAATGTCACTTGCATCACAATGAAAAGTATTTGCTAAGGAATGCTCAATTATGGTCATTTTGCACTCTCTTTACACTATATATAAACCCTTAGATTGACAGCACTCAATGTAAAACTGCAGAATTATTAGGCTAAGCATAAGACTCAAGTGATTATGCTCCTAAATATATCAATAGAGCATCCATTACTTTGCTATAAAACCACAGACAGTGCAAGTCTATCTCTGGATTTTAAGTTCCAACTGCCCCTGTCCCAAAGAGGAGTCCGTTGCTTAAAACTGTTAAGGTCATTGAATGGTGCTCTTCAAATTTCAAGGCACTGTACAAAATAGGAACAGGGTTTAAAAATAAGGAGGAAAATGACCTTAATAATAAGTTCAATTTACTTTTTAGCACAAAATTTATTGGAACAAAGTCATGGGTTTTTTTTTATAGTTTTTCACAAACAATTAAAAATGTACTGACAATTTTAATACAATCTATTCCTCAGAACACAGTTTTAAGAGAACACTATATATCTGCTATTGAATTAAGAGTCATGTGTACTCATGTAATCATCTTATGAGCTTACACTATAAATTCTGTTATCAATCTATATACAGGAATAGGAAACGGGAGACACCTAGCTGTGCAACCCAGCAAAGTTTTAGCTATGAAATACAGAGTCTGGTTTTTAGTCCACAGAGTTTGACTCAAAAGGACTCATCTTTAAAAACAAATTAGCAATATTTCAGACAAACTCATTTACATAGGACCTGCAGAAGATCAGTCAGTACTTACTTAAGCAAAGTGTACGTAACTCATTAAATCTTAATGAAAACTTACCAAACAAGTATTATCAAACTAATCTTAGAGATGAAAAGTAATCATAAATACAGTAACTAGCTCATAATCCTATGAACAAGAGTAGTGAGTCCAGCATTAGTCTGCTTGAGTCCTAAGTGACTCAAAAGAATTGTCTCTTTTTGGTATATGCCATTATTGTTAGATACATCAAATGGAGAAATTGCTGCTATTGATCTAAACCAAAATATTCTCTTGTATTTCAAAAATCAAATAGTGCTCTATCCAATAAAAGGAAAAACATGATGCTGGCTGTAGCTGATAGCTACATAAATGTACTAGGAAAGAAAATGAATTTTTCAAGCTCCCAAACCACAAGCAAGCCCTCAGGATTTTTTAGACCCTTCTACCCTGCCTGAGTGTTTTTGGCAGGAAGAGAAGTTCTGGGATTCTAGTCAAACCTCCAGGCAAAACCTCCTGTGTACAGGCACTTCAAAAGAGACTAGGGAAGGGAAAAAGTAAAACATAAAAAAATTATGTCAGCTAAAACTCATGCTGCTGCATTTCACTGAATGCAAAGAATATTAAACGTCTCTCTCCATGTGGTCAGTTGTCAATGATTCTGCATAATACGACAGTCATCATATGAGCTGCCAAAATGGTGTCAACTGTGACCATGATAGTCACAATACCCCCAGCACTTTCACTTTGCCTTCTGCAATTTCAGAGACACCATTTGGCTTCCTATTGTATAAAATTTTTTATCACAATATCATTGTTTTCTATTATTTTCAGATTAATGAAACATGTAGACAGAGAAACTATTATTCATAAATTAATGAGTCAGTCAAACCAGTAACAAAAAGCTGATCGTAAAAGAAATAGTTAATCAACTTCAAATCTCAGAAATGAAACAATTGCTACTAAGTCAGCAATATGTAATTGGTTTTTTTGAGACAGTTTTTTTTAAAACAATGCTAACTTGCTCATAGATTTGGTCATCTAGCTGCTGCATGCAGATGCTTACCCTCTAATTCAGTTTCCTAATAACTTAAGCATCAGGGACACAGAATCCCTCTCTCTGAGCCTTATAAATTTTGGGTGGTGTCAGTTTCATTTGCAATCTGGTTGGTTTCAAGGTAAGGAACTCAAATCAAAGCCTAGGTCTTCCTCCAAACGCAGAAAGAAAATAAATATTCTCTTCGACAAACAACAGCAGAAAACAAGCAAACAAAAAGGGCTCATTCTTTCTGCATAGAACTCTTAATGAGAACTGTTTCTCACTTATAATTACAGCAAACGACATTACAGATTTTGATCTATTATAGGAGGAACATAAGAGAATGAGAAATAGTCTTTTTGTTCTTTATTTCCACAGCTGACTTACCTCAGCCCTGATTAAAACTGAATTTGTCAAAGAACCTTATACAACAAAATTCTTTTAATATTTACTCCTTGCACAAAATAATTGAAATAGCAAACCCCAACCACTCATCTATGGAAGTATGTAATTTATCAAATATTTAAGATATGATGGAAACGTGAAGAAAATAAATTAATCAAGGGGAGAAATCAAAGGGACCCTCATCAGTGCCTATCTTGCTTGTTTTTTAGGGTGAACTTGACTTTGATGATCAGTCTATTTTATCGCCTTTTTAAAAATCTGTTCTTTTTAGCCTGCACTACTATCCTCAGGCCTCTTGGAGTAAGTATATAGCGCAGCTCTCCGCACCGGGACTCCCTAAGCCTCATTCCCCCTTCTATTCCCCCCCCCCAAATTCTTCACTACTATCCTCAGGCCTCTTGGGGTAAGTATATAGCGCAGCTCTCCGTACAGGGACTCCCTAAGCCTCATTCACCCTTCCATTCCCCCACCCCCCACGCCCCCACGCCCGCCGTTCTATAATCCTAGGTTGGACCCTGCGCCATTCCTAGTATTGGGGCCCCAGACACATGGGGAACCAATACTGCTTCCTGACCCTTCTCACCCAGAGCAACTCAGTCCCTTTCTTGGGCTCCAGGAGCACCGCTTCTGGTCCTGGCCCCGCCCTCACCTCTCTCTGCTTCCCTGGGCCTGCACCACCGGCTAACTCTCCTAGCCTGCACTACTATCCTCAGGCCTCTTGGGGTAAGTCTATAGCGCAGCTCTCCGCGCCAGGACTCCCTAAACGACATTCACCCTTCCATCCCCCCTCCCCTCACCATTCTATACTT
>NW_008354017.1:198583-217176 GCF_000622305.1 Nannospalax galili | reverse complement strand
CAAAGCCAGACAGGTGATACCTTCAGTCGAGTTGTTGGCTAGGATAGATAAAGGCTCTTCCAGTCAGTAACCCAACATACTACAGGAAAAAATGAACAGCAGGCCCCAATTCTATCCAAAGGAATACTGACAATGGATTGGCGTAGATGAGGAACAGCTGACCCTCCTGGAACAGGGACCTCTGGCTGACTAGATTTACCAGAAGGGCAGACAGGGGGGAATGGATGAGGGTGCTGACAACACAGTGGACAGTGACAGTGATGGCAGAGTATGGAGCCTCTAGTGGGAGAGGAAGTCTGTCTATCTGACGAGTTTGTATTCATGCTCAGATGCCGGGGAGCTCAGAAGGTGGGCGACTGTGACCAGTGATAGTCATGCATATAGAGATTAGAAATGCATGTGAAAACGTCTCAATGTCAATTGCTTTGGAATGAATTCTTCTGTATGAAAAAAAAAAGTTGTGCTGTAAAGTAAAAAAAAAAATCTGTTCTTTTTAGTAATTTTGATCTTTGACAGTTTCATACATGCATGTAATGCCTTCTGATTACTCTCTCCTCACAACTGAAGAAAATTACTCCCCCTCTCCCTGAATTTAACAGTATCAAATAAATAAGCAGTGAACAGTAGGGTGCCCTGAGTCTCTCCTCTGTCCATGCCTAACTACTGATGAGCCCATTCTTGTACAGACCCAGTGCAGGCATCCACAACTTCTATAAATTCATGGTGCAATATCTGTGCATTATCCAGAAGAAGGCATTTTGCAACACTTCTTTCTATCCTCCAGATTCTTACGTTGTCGTTTTCCTGTCTACTCACTTTATCTGTTCTGTAAGGAGATGATTATAGTGCAATAGTGCTCACCTTAAGGAGTGGCCATATGACCACTTGTACACAGTGTTTAATTTTCTGCTTGCACAAAGTGGGTACCTAAGTCTTCTGCATTAATAAGTAGAAACCTGCTATTATAAATATAATATAAAGATATAACAGATACAATATAATATATAAATATATATTCATTTAAAGGTGTGTCACTGGAGTTATCTAAACAGGGGATTATGCTCCTCTCAGAAGTCATAGTTCTCCATAAGAAACTCAAATTCAGATGTGGAATGCCACCCCTCAGTTTGGTGGTCAGAGGTATCCTAGAGAACCCCAAAACAATACAGAGTATTGCCATTGCTCTTGGTTGTCCATTAGATCTTGATGCTAAGACCCTATTTCTGAAGACACCACATACTTTGGTCATAGAAGATGAAGAAATCAAAGTATGGACCAGAAAGCCTCCTCCCTGCTGGCTACACTTCATAGTACTAGAACGTATTATGCAGGCTGCTGGGGACAAGAGTCATCAACAGTCTTACCTAAAAGTAATCTCAATGAACTACCATAATAACCAGTGTGGCAATACATCCCCATTGGCACAATAGTGGTGCAAAGAACTTCAAAAGATTAATCCAGGAAATTTTGGGCTCAGGAGCTCTCACCCACTAACTGAAGAACTATTGACAGGTGGTAGCTTCTCAGAGAGAAAATGAGTTTTCTTGAATGGTGTGGCCTCTGGGCAGTTAGCCATGTTCCAGTGGATGACCCAACATCCTAAGTATATGGGCAGCACAAATTGAACAAGGAGGGTTATTAACAATGGGGTTAGGATGGGTGGGGAGGTTGAAGTATATCTGTGAGGAGTAGGAGCAGAATATGATCAAAATATGTTTATGAAATTATCAGTGAAATAATATATATTAAAAAATAAGAAAATGAATCATCAAATGAATAAGTATTTATTTCTGCTTTTTCATTCTGACTCTAGAGCCTAGTCTATTTGATACTAAATGATATCCACTTAATTAACATCATGTTATACATCTACTTTCAAGCAGAATTATTGGAAAATGTTTTACTTGACTTCTCTTTCCCTATCTTCATTGCTTCTGTTCACAATTTGTCACTCTGCGTGCTACAGCACAGCTTAGAAACCAGTCTATACCTTTTCTATGTCATGTTGCAGTTTTCCTCTGCAAATGGTAACTCAAAGGTCCCTTGGGTTAACTAGGGCATACACAAAGCAGAAAAACTCCACAAGGGCTTGTTTCTGTTGACATTAAAATAGCGGGTCACACTATATCTAGAAAATTCATGTGGAAATGGCAGTGTGATATATTTCTTCAGAGAGCAAAACAATTACAGATAAGCAATTTCCTTTCCCCAAAAGACCAGTAAAGTGCTTTCCTTCTGTCACCTTTCAATATTTTATAGTGTGGTGAGTAACTATACCTTTTCTATCCAATTAAAGGAGCCACCAACAAGCCAAATAGTAAATTGCTTGCTAGTCAAGTAAAATATATATGCAAGTGTACAACCAGATAATGCTTTTTGCAAAACGGACCCTAAGTATCAGTAACAAGAAATAGCCCTTCAACAAATATGAAGGGAATCATATTTATATCATTACTTTCTTTGTGCCTATTGTTTATTTTCTGGAAATTGGGCATTATTTGAAAAGAGAAACATTGTTAGGTTGAAATCCTCAAAGAAGGCAAAACTAACAGGACAAAATCCCTGAAACTACAAATCTGTGCGACGTGGAGTTTATTGTTCTCTTCTGTTTTGAAATTGATCCATTCTTGCTACAGAAAATTTATAAAATAAATATTTACATAATAGTCATGTGACACCCCGCAAAAAGAAGATTAGATGTGTGAGTTGACGTTTCGACTGGGACTTGGAACCTGTGGGTGACAGGCAGCAGCTCACCATCAAGGGGAAGCAATGAATTATCAAGTTGGAGACTTCTCTCAGGATGTTGACGGTTGGAAGGAAATAAAGCTGTGCTTACTGTGCATTCCAAAATGTCTCCCTACTGCTACTCTTTGGTTCATCCTTAATATTTCCTTCCTTATGTAATTACACCCATCTCCACCCACCAAAGCCATACCAACTCCAGATTCAGAGGCTCTCTCTATATAAGTTACAGGGTTTCCTTGTTCAAAATAATTTTCATGGTGTCAATGTTCTTAAACAATTTAAATTGCCTCCCATTATCAACTCTTTAATATGTACACAATGACTTTTATATTCTAATCTTGACTTTCCTAACCTTATATTTGAGAGCTCACATAAGATAATGAGAAAGCACCCTTAACAAAAATTAGTATTGTTGGAGGGCTAGAGACATGACTCGGCAGTTAAGAGCATTGGCTACTCTTATAGAGGACCAGAGTTCAATTTCCAGCACCCACACAATGGCTAATAACCATTGTAACTCCAGTTCCAGGGGAATCCAATGCCTTATTATGACCTCTGCAGACATTGCACAACACAATGCACTTACGTACATGCAGGCAATACACATAAAATAATAAAATAAATAAAAAATAAAACTAATATTGTTATAATGGCAATAAAGTTATGTGAAGTTAACTTTTTAAAAATTCTGACTCTGAAATAATATTCCCATCAATGAAAATGTCTAAAATATGGAAAAGTAAAAGTTCCAAAGTATGACCCATAACCTTCCAAAGTTAATCAATACTCATTTGTTATATGAATGGTAATTATATGCTTAAAATCTTAAGTGAATTAAGGTATCTAATTTTCAAATGATAAAACACACTCAAAAGAAAGTGTGGTACAGAAAAAGATGTTAAAAGACTGTAATAAGCACTACGTGATCCTTCTTCTTATAACGGGTCCCTAAAACTTGGCAATTGTCTAGAAAGTAGACCCAGAATGGCTGGGAGTCCATACGCTGAACACATGTAACTGTGGTAGAAATAGTACTCTTTCCTTGTGTTAATTTTCTTCATGAAACTTAATGGCATGTACTTGGTACACATTTGATTCATTACTTTATTCTGTTACTTATTGCTCTCTCACTAGGAATTTCATTTATACTGAGCATTTTAAAAATTTATTTTTATTATTTTTATTTATGCATGTATGTGAGTTACTATGTGAACAGATGATGGGTGTGCGTAGGTGCCTTGGATCCCTTGGGGGCCAGGACTGATACTTGGATCTCCTGGGGCTAGAGTTACTGGTGGTCATAAATTGCTTGATGTGGGTGCTGAGAGTTGAATTCACTCCTGTAGAAAAGAAGCAAGTGCTCTTAGTTGCTGAGCTATCTCTGCAGCCCATTACATGGAGCATTCTAAACATTTGTTTATTGATGAATAAATCTCTGTTGCTTAGACTACTGTCTTGTATGTTAGAGATATGCAATAAATATATGCCAAATAAATTAACAAATGAATAAATTATCAAATAGATATGTGTAAGTGGTCTATCCAAACTAGTTCAAAGGATGCTGTTGGTTATTTTCTGTGGGCTGGAAACTCCAACAACTTGATGGTGGACTCTTGGAGACAAGACACCTTATACAGCTGGGGTCTCCAAAGCCCTTCCTACTCCCAAATTTCCCAAAAGCTTGGTTATCAGTGCCTTTTTTCTTTGTGAATTACTAAGGAATTGATCATAATGGCCTTAATCTTAACACTGCCTCAGTTTGACGAAACTTTAGACAAGCTTCTCACTGACTATGGAAAATCTTGTAAAATATAATCTGTCATGTTACTATCACTTTGATTTAGATTGGCTAATGACTCTTCTAAGAACACATAACAAAGCAAAATTAGATTTGAGCTCATCATATTTTGGGGCAGCTAAGGAGACCATTAATCTAGAAGCAAGAACTGATTAGCATTCTATAATCTTCAGTTTTATTGTGGACCACAGAGGTTATGTGGGGTGTGAGGCAACCTACCAAGCTTTTCTGAGTTGTGTACTGCTATTTCAAGATTTAAGTTCAATCAAAATTGTAACAATATTTATAAATATATCATAAATGAAGTCTTAAACATTTGATGGTAAGCTGTTAGCCATGATTAAGTAACAATCTTACTGACAAAATTTATAAAACATTCATTCTAAATGGTACAAAAGCATTCCTTCATGTAAGCAACAGATATCTGAAGATGTCAAAGATGTAGAGTATTCTCATGGCCGGTAATGTACCTATGAAATTCAGCAACAGGGCTGTTGCTCTGAGGTATGCTATATTTTAGAAATGAATGATGAACAGTACTAGACAAAATTTAAGTCTGGTATAGAAAAGAAAGATAATAGATAAATAGATCAGGAGATAGATACATAGATATTAAATAATGTTATACAGAGAAAGTGGGTTACGTTAATAATCACTTGATGAATTCGATAGTAAAACTTCAATAAACAGCTCTAACCTGATCAAGGCACATCAGTCTTATAAATGTAAAAGGAGTTTCAAGGGTGAAGAGCTAGAACCACAGACATGGTGATGGAGGAAATGGTAGTGAAAAGAGAAGGTTCATAGTAAAATAAAGAATTTCTGTTTTATTTTAAAAGTCGTAAAAGCCATTCGATGATTTGAAGCAGAAGATAAACATGATTTGTATTTTCAATGTTTGCTTTTAATCATTATACTAATCTTTGTAAAAGCAAAACAAGGATTGATGGGAAGCAAGAGCAGATTCGTGGGGAATAGTTAGACGCTTCTTACAGGGACCAGGTGACAAATGGCAGCATTTTACACTGTGATCATTATAGTGGAAAGAAATGGCAAGCTTCAGGACATGAAGCTTGAATTGCTGCATGTGTGCCCAGTGAGACTTGCTTGTGGTACAGGAGTGAAGGTGAAGAGGGAACACAGTGTGCTCTGATGCTTGGCTGAAGACAAGGCAGTGACTGACCAGGGCTGCTCACCACAGCACAAGAAGCAGGCCTACAGGACAGGCGTGGAAGGAAAAGTCAACATAAAGACTTGGGGGTCAGCATAAAGAAGGCATTTAAATTTATAGAAAAGAACACATGCAAAATTCAAAACAATTTTTAAACTTTGCACTAATTTAATTGGAGAAATGAGTTTGAATTACCCATTTTGTTGACATCCATAGGCAAATTACATTTCACATATAATAAAGTCAGAAAAGTAAAGATAGACATAACTATGTAACTGTATAAATAGTTCTATTAGAGACAATTTAATTAATATTTTTCAAATAATTGTCTATAATACTTTTGTTTACATGCAATTATTTTACAATTTTAGGAAAATGAGCAGCAGCAACGTTCATTTTATGACGTGTTAAAAAACTCGTTATTATAATTGTAAAATAGACAATAGTGAACGCTGGACATTAGATTCTAGCAACACGGAATCTAAAGTAAATTCCAAAATATTGTTACATCACTATGCTTTTCAATATAGAGGTTAAAAAAAAAAGAGTTAAGGGCTGGAGAGATGGCTCAGCGGTTAAGAACACTAGATGTTCTTTCAGAAGATCCAGGTCGAAATCCCAGTACCCACATGGCAGTTAACAACTGTCTGTAACTCCAGTTCCAGGGGATCCAATAGCCTCTTCTGTCCTCCGCGGGCACTGCATGACACAGGTGCACTTACTTATATGCAGGAAATACACGCATACACATAAAATAAAAATAAATAAAATTGTTTTTTAAGTTAAAAAATCTAGTCCTCTAGACCCGGATTCAGTTCCCAGCACCGACCTGGCAGCTTTAACTCTACTTTCCAGGGGAATCTGACGCCCTCTTCTGACCTCTGCAGCATTGCACGACACGGGTGCACTACAAACATGCAGGCAATACACATAAAATAAAAATAATAAATAAAAAATGAAAAAAATCCAGTCCTCTAAATTTTTAGCTAAGCATAATAAATTGTGACTAAAAAATTCTGTAAATGATGTTCGTTGATACAGAAAGAAGTAGAAAACGGAATTTGGTCAGCAGACTCCTAATGTCTTAAATGTACAACCCCACCAGCTTTGTCATGTAGGAATTGGAGCGTCAGTATAAAAGTCTGGTACCCCACGAACTAGAATGGAGATGGAAAAAAAAGAAAAGGTGAAGAATCCAGAAATCTTCCATCTCACTGAATACCATGCTGCTCATCATTCCTAGTGATATATTAACCTTTTGAGTTACCAAGTTTAATATTAAGTACAATCAGCCATCCATAGCTATTGTTCTGCCTGTGCAGATTCAAATAACTGTGGGTTGAAAATGTGTGAGGAAGTTAGCATACAAAGTGGTGGGATTAAATAAATCATTTTGAGCATAAATGCCATTATGCTTGGTTCTTCTTCATCTCTCTTCCCCCGCTGCCGTCCCCCAGCCCTTCTGTATGTACCCTTTTGCTTGTCCGTTTCTCCCAAATAGTCACGCCTTCTGTTTTCGTGCAACATGTATTCCATTACTCTCTCATTTTCCCCTCCCTTAAGACCGCCCTCCTCTCACATAGTTTCCTATCTAATTCAGTGACCCCCCCAAACATATATTTAAATCTTTACAAAGCATGAATAGGAAAGAAAATGGATGGTCTTTGTCTGACTTCCACAAATTCCACTTAACACAGTGACCTCCACTTCCATTTTCCTGAAAATGTCATGATTTCATTTTTCTTCAACTAAACACAATTCTATTGTGTCTATGTATCACATTTTTATGCTGTTCTTCTTACTATTGTATGATCCCTTCAACATTGTTCTTTAAGCTTAGGATTGCTTTGGCCATTCTAGGTCTTCATTCATTCATGTGAAGTTTAGATTCTCTAGCACTGTAAAGAATGTATTTGGAATGTTAATGGGGATTTTGTTGAATCCAATGAAGTGTTGGAGCAACTTCTTTTCTGGACCTGTAGATCTTTGTCTTTCCTGTGTTTTAGGGTGAGCCTGTACTGGACAACTGCCCAATATCTGCTCTTCACATTAGTGCTTTCCCCTCTTTGCATACATTGGGCCCCTGTGGGCCACATCTAACTTTTCAGTCTTTGAACTAGGCAGGTTCTCTCACCCTCCTGAGACACTGCAATTCCTAGCACCTCCACCACTCCCTGGACTCCCAGGGTGGCTAATGCTCAAGCTGGGAGGTCTCCCAAATATATTGAAAGTATGGAAAGCCACAAAAGCACTGAGATGTGTGTAGACAGTGTCCTGTCTTCCTTCCTTCCAGACCTCCAAAGTATGCATCTTGTGCTAGAGGAAATCAGCTGTGGGTCTCAAGCAAAATACTGGAGACTCAGTTTTCAGTCTCCACAGCAGTAAATAACCAAACAGATGGTCACAGAGGTTTATCTACTCATTGACCTCAGGCTCAGGTCATCAAACACCAGGATCACTCTCAGTTGATGAACTGAGTATCCTAATAACTCAGGTCAGAAAAACTTTTCCCTATGGCCTTTGCTGCCTAAATTGAGCATCCTGCCACCTGCACCTTTAGGCTTGTCAGTGTCTGGCTCTTGTTCACTGTAGCTGGCTCCTAGCCCTATGTCTGACCTTGGGATATAGAAGATTAAATTCAGACTCCCTATCTTGTGAATTTCCTAATTAAGTTCTCCCTCAGTATGGCGCTCGCCCCTAGGCTGTCCCCAGAGTGACAAAATGGGATCCTCTTCATGTTGATCTGTCTAGTCTCGGGATCAATGTCTTACCAAAACCCATGGCTTGTTTTGAGGATTATAAGGCTTGTCCTAATGGTAGGACTGCCAGTATCCTCTCATGAGGGCCAACAGGTGTGTCTGCTGCATCCCCTGCCCCATGCCAGGGAGTCACAAAACTGGAGCTGTGATTAGTTTGGCTTCTTCTCCATTTTGTTGCTCATCTTTTCTTTCACTATTTTGATTTCCTTTTCTATTTGAAATGGTATCTGCTTTTGCATTCTGATATTTCTCTTTCATCAGCTCACAGACATGTACCTTCTAGTCCACCATTTTACCCAGATGTCCTGAAAATAATTTTTAAGTATTCCACCAGTACTTACCCTGCACAGACTTTTTTTTCTCTATGGCCCTCTTTCTTTTTTGTCAATATTTCCTAAATGCTTCAGTACAAAAACTACTTATATAGTGTTTATATTGCATTAATTTTAAGTAATCTATATATGATTCACGGAATATGGGATGTTGTATGTAGGTTATATGAAACCATTTTTTTAAAGGGACACGAGTACCCATAGATTTTGCTATTTGCAAGGTACCCTGGAGCAGATCTCCTGGAAAGACCAAGGAAGGATTATGGAATAATCTGTCTCATAGAACGATTCAAAGTTTTCAAAGTATTTCAAGTCTAATCAATCCTCACTTTCCTTAACATTACTTTCCATTATTTAATCATTCCTTTATTATCTAATTATGGATTACCATCATTATCTATACAGATACTGATACTTTATTATTTACTTATTTATCATTATTTAGTAATATTTTCTTATACTACTTCACCAAGATTTTTGCCTATAGTTTTGTATTGCATCTCCAACTGTTGATTGTAGAGCCATTTCATGGGTAAAACATACACTCTGAAAGTTTCTTTGATAAACATGTAATAAGCATTGAGTATCTGAAAATATTTTCTTTGGCCCTTCATTCATAGAAAATATATATGATAGCATGGATTCTAAAGATGACATGAACTTTTTTAAAGATGTGAAAGATTTTTAAATATCACATTTTGTTTCCAATCTTTTATTAATAAATCCATTCTCACTCCATTTGACATCCTTTGTAATTTTGTTTGTTTTCTCACTAGCTGCTTTTATGATTCATATTCTATCTTTGTTATTTATAAATTGACTACACATCTGCTGAGTGAAGAGTTATTTTCATAGTAAATGTTTTCTGGAGAGATGGCCTAGCAGTGAGGGGTACTTGCTTCTCTTGCAGATGATCCATTTTTGGTGGCTCACAATTGCCTATGACTCTAGCTCCAGAAGATCCAATGCACTCTGCAGGCTTCCTAGGGCACTACACACACACGGTGCATATGTGTGTACACACACACACGCAGCTATTCACACCTACACATAACATTTTTAAAAATCAATGTATCTTTATAGTATATATTATAAATTTACAGGTTTCATTATTTTTGAAAACTCATTGCTCACTGTGTTTTCTAATGCTGCCATTTTTATTTTGTGTTCTGGATCTTCAGTCAGGAATTTATTAGCACTGATCTTAGCTTCCATATTTCATTTTATATTTTTCTTACATGGGAGCTAGCCTAAGACAAAAATTCCCTTGAATACCAGGAAGCAAGAGGCTCATGCAATACAGAAACCTCCAAGCTATGGCCAGACATTGTCCCCATTTGCGTATTCCTCAACCTATGGCAGGTATCAGGCCACTTCTGCTTCTATATGTCTTAACCATACTTTACATCCCCTCATATTTTTGTGCCACAATCTGCTAGTCTAATAAAATTCTCTCATCAGTTTCACTAACCCCCTTTAAACTTTAGCAACTTTGCTTTCATTCACTATTGAGTATTTTTTATTTCTCCAAAGGTATTTTAGCACATAAAATTGATTGGGATACTTTAAACA
The DNA here is from genome assembly GCF_000622305.1 of Nannospalax galili. Classification (NCBI taxonomy): domain Eukaryota; kingdom Metazoa; phylum Chordata; class Mammalia; order Rodentia; family Spalacidae; genus Nannospalax; species Nannospalax galili. The sequence continues at coordinate 206,796 of NW_008354017.1, read as the reverse complement.
TCTTCCAAAATGACATTGATTATTCACTGTACTTATGCAATTTACATTCCATTTTATTTATCTCTTTAAATGTTTAGTCAATTTAATTGATATTTCAATCTAATATTCCAATATTTGAAGATGTTGGGAAATAAATCTACTGTTTCCCTGTATCTCATTCATGCTTACTTGTTCCATTACATGCTGAGTACTTTATACATACTTTATATTTAAAGTAAAGTCATATATTTAAATTTAGTGTACAAGATCAATTGGGGCCTAAATTATGGATGCTTTTCCTGCAAAATGAATTTACTTTGCATTTTCTAAGTGCCAGAGAATTTTATCAACTGAAAAGATTTCAGTGCCTTCAAAGTTCCTAGCTTATTGAAGAGCTTCACATTCAGCTTTCCTACACCTCTGAGCCATTAGATTTATCTTTCCATCATATGACTAAAGTGTTCATTTTTCCCTCAGAATAGGCTGGTTTATTTTACTTTGTGATTTTTTTTATAAAGCCCTTCAGAATAGGCTGGTTTATTTTACTTTGTGATTTTTTTTAAAAAGCCCTTCAAGATATAGCTTATTTCAGTAATTTTTGAAGTACAGTAAAATTTATATTCACCATAAATTGATCTAGGATATAGCATTATTTCTCATAAGGGTCCTTTAAGATGAGCTCTTTGTGCCATTATAAGAAGTAGGTCCAAAGTTTTACCTTAAAATTATGTTTTAGGTAATACTATGTGATAAATTATTTCAATTCAAACTGTTATTAACAGAAATGTGTTCATATTTAATGGCAAGCAATGGAGCATAGTCATCATAATCATCTAGGGTGTGTGATGGAGCTAAATTTGTTGATATAGGAGTGCTTAGCAGGAAATCGTCAAGTTGCAATGCTCACCACATGATAATGATATACACGCTGAGTTAGCACAAACCTAGAACCAATGCGATGTCCATTTAGAATATTAAGCTTCTAGACAGGCCTTGGCATATTATGGAGAAGGGCGTATGCAGACTTGAGGTAGGGAATGAAGAGTTGGCCACATCATGGCTACAAAAGTAAATCAGACCTGATACAGCTGAGATGGTGGGAATGAAAACTCAGGCAAACACTATGGAAAACAGTGTGGAGAATTCTCAAAAAACTGAAAATGAACCTACCATATAATCCAGTTCTACCACTCCTTGGAAAATGTCCGAAGGACTCATCATGGTGTAGAGATACCTGTATATCAATGTTTGGTGCTGCTCTCTTCACAATAGCTAAGGAAAGGAAACAACCTAAATGTCCCTCAACTGACAAATGACTAATGAAAATGTGGTACATTTACACAATGGAATTCTACTCAAAAGTAAGAAAAGATGAAATTATGAAATTTTCAGATAAATGAATGCAACAAGAGACTGTTACACTAAAAGAAGTAACACAATGGCAGGAAAGTAAGTGATGTACGTTCTTCCTCATTTGCATATTGTAGTACCAGTCTCTTACATGTGAGTATATGTTTTCTGATGTAACACCTGGAGCCAAGAAAATGGAAAGGATACACAGATATAAACAAAAAGAAAGATCCCAAAAGAGGGGGATAGTGGGGAATAGATGTTACCAGGAGGGGAAGGGAAGAAAGTGGGAGTGTTTGGCAGAGAGGAGAGGAGAGAGGGACATGCAAGGGATCACAATGTGTGGGTGGTCAGGAAAAGGGGGGATGGTGGGAGGCAGGTGTTATTGGAAAGAACATGGAGATAATGGGGTGCTGGGACTGGGGAGGGAGGCGAAGGGGAAGAAAAATAGTAGATATGAATGAATCTTGGGGGTCTAGGAAATCCAAAAGGAAACATGATGTCCCTGAAATCCCATGAAAAAGGCACATACAGTGTCTAAACATTAGTGCATATGTATGCCTGAGAGCTACTTGGCAAGGAACACAGTGCCAGACAGAAGAGACCTCCTTTGAGTGGCCCAGGAGACTCCCAAAATAACATAGACTATTGCCAAAGATCCTGGTTATCATTCAGGACTAGTAGATAAGAACCTAATGCTGAAAAAAAGGACATACTTAAAATATCGGACTTGGAGCAAAGGAGCAGGAACTGACCTGGAAGCATTATATTCAAAGTTTAGCTATCATAATGCTAGATGATAATATGCAAACTGTTACAGGAGAAAAATCAATCAATGGTCCAACTCATCCCTAAAGCGTAATAACCATAATAACTGGCATGACAAACTATTGGTGCAGTAGTGGCATTGTTATCTGAGGAGCAATCAATTGCTACCTAATTGGACTTAAACCCTCTCAAAAAGAGTGAACTCATGGGTGGCGTATCTCTTGGCAAATGAAATTTCTTACCATATGCTAAATACAGATCCTTATATTAACAGACAAGCATACCATACACCACTCATCAGAGATGCTTCTTTTTGCAACAGATGGAGGCTACTGCTGAATTCTGCAACTGGTCAGATACAGAAAATATAGGTCTGAGAGATACCCAGTCCTAGGTGACACATCTACAGTTGAATCTCTGCATCTAACACCCAGGGAACACAGTTGGACGAAGGGTAGAGAGATAGCTTATGTGTCTCTCAACTCTCACCAGTGAAGCTTCCATATACAACAGACTGTGATGCACAAAGAAGGCCACAACTGACCAAGTTTTAAAGAATAAGAGACTTTGAAGTGTATATTCCTGGTCAGGACTCCCACCCACAGCTCAGGGACCATTGTGGAAAAGGGGGCAGAAAGATTATAAGAGCCAGAGCTGATTCATGAACACAAAAAAGCAGAGGCTTTCAGGCCACTGGAAGCTTGCACATGTGAACTTGTGGCAATGATGGCATCAATCACAGGACCCATGCCAACTCAATTAAACAAGAGCCCAGAGGGCAGGAGAGAAATGGGTGGTGGCCAGCCCTAAAGTAAGAACTACTGGAGACTGATTGCTACTGGGTGAGGGAGAGTATGCCTTACATACAATCTCTAGATGGGCTGACTAGATTCCAGTGGACAAATTTACACTAAAGCACATCTGGGTAGAAATGCTTGACTGGATAGGACTAAACATGTATGGCAGAATACATAAGGTCCAGTGGGGGGTTGGGGAGCATGAATGAGGAAAGGGGTCTAAATTTGATTAACAACTGTTGTATGAAATTACAAAAGCTCAATAAAAATTTTTTAAAAAGAAATGATTTGTCAGAATAGTGAAGATTCCTCCTGAGTCCCACATTTAGTTTAGCAATGGAATCCTCTTTATATTTAAGCTAAATTTCTTCAAAATAATTAAAGGAATAGAATCAAAAGTAAAGTATAAAAAACTGATTAATGGAGAGGAAAGACAAATGTACATTTTCGTACCACTAAATAACTGACTATACCTGGTTTAAAACTAATGTGGTATTATTGCCTTTGTTTTATGCACCATTTCTAAACATTTTTATAAATTTATAAAAATATTTAAATGCATTCCATTTAATTTAGTCATGCTTAATGTATCTATTGCAAATGTTAAAACACTTTGGCCTGTCTTGGGGGCAATCAGCAGCAACCCAATGGGTGGAAACTCAAATGTGGTACTGTAAACATAACAAAATACACATGGCTGGAGTAGTCATAGATCTTAGAGAAAACTCCAAGACTGTCACATCCCTAGAGTAATGTGATTTCTTACTCTGTGCAAAAATATGCATCCTTATATTTACAGACAAATACCCCAGTCACCACTCATCAAAAAAGCTTGCTTTGCACGAGTTGGAGGCTATTATCAAGTACCACAACTGGTCACACACATTGTCTATGAATTGTCCAAGTCTAAGTAACACATCTACAATATAACCCCTATACCTAAGGTTCATAGAACATAGAACAGGGGGAAAGAAAAGAGCACTAATGAATCTCTCAGTTCTCATTGCTGAAACTCCCTCATGCAGTCGAGGGCCAGGAACATAAAAGGTCACAAACGGCCAAAGCATAGAGATCAACAGTCTGCTGGATGCTGGTCCTTGAACAGGACTTCTTTATTAAACTTCACCCACCGAAGGCTAATGGACCATTGGGGAAGAAGGGACAGAAAGATTGTAAGACGCAAGGAGGAGGTGCAGGACCATATGGAATCAGAGTCCTACAAGTTCCTGGGAACCTGCTCATATGATTCTATGGCAGTAGTGTCAACATATACAAGGCCCACCCAAACTCAGGCAGACAAAAACCCATCATAGAACTTGGAAAATAAACAGCAGGCCCCCGTCTTATCTGAAAAAATATTGGCAACTGAATGCTACTAGGTGAAGAATTGATCTTCCTAAAACAAGGGAATCTAGATAAGCTGACTCTAGATAAGTCATTCTCAGTGGATGGACTTGCACTAGAGAATGTCTGGGGACACTGACTTAGCACAGTGGGTGTTAACAGGAATGTCAGAGTATATGGGCTCCAGAAAAAAAAAAAACTTTGCTTTTGTGACATTTTGTATTTCATGTTGGAATTATAGTTGCAACTAAGCTGTCACTAGTCCCATACTTAAGAGTATCATAGTCCTCATTGACAATCACCAACCCTAGCACAAGCTAGGATCTGCCCAAGTTGTTGAAGCTTGCACTGCCAAAGACCTCTCACACTGCTGATCATCACCCCCTCCTTATAAAACTTTATACAGCTCTACTTACCTTGCTTTCTTATTTGCTGTGATAGCCTTTCCAAACATGACGCTTCATACTGCTATTTTTTCATACAGTCACCTGATGCCCTTAGCTTAGCTGTTTGCCGTCTTTTCTGCTCTCTTACTGAAGAGTTGCACTTCTCTACTTCTTACATTTTTATTTATTGATTTGTTTTTATTTTATGTGTATGAGTGTTTTGCCTGCATGTATGTGAGTGAGCCACATGTGTGCAATGCTCAGGGAGGCCAGAAGAGTCAGATTCTATGGAACTGGAGTTAAGGACAGTTGTTAGCCATCATGTGGGTTCTGGGAACTGAACCTTGGTCCTCTGCAAGAGCAGTCAGTGTTCTTAACCACTGAGCTGTCTCTCCAGCCCCGAATTTCAATAGTTTATTGATAAATAAGTTAAGAGCTCTAAAGGGAGACACAAGGGGGAACAAGAGAAGTTAATGGAATATATGTGTCATGAAAGTTGAAAGCAGAACCACTTGGTACAGGAAGGGGATCAGCAAGCGAGAAGGGGATGCAGAAAGGCAGGGGGGAGATAAAAGCATTTACATATGGTATGTATGTTTGTATGAGTATGTATTTATATGTACATGGAAAATATCAGTGAAACATTTTTTTTTGTGTTAACCAAATATTTAAAAATAAATAACAAAGCAGCACCTTAAAATGACAGGCTAGTGGTGTAATAACAGAAAATGAATATTCCATCCTCCTTTATGCAATGAATTTTATTCATAGTTAAGGAACCTTTCTAAGCCTTTCATCATTGGATGAATCTACTGATTTTATAGAAATAACTTCATTATAAATTTAGTTTATGCACCTGACTGATATTAAACTAATGAAAGATTTAATGTGGGCCTTGATTACAGTAAAAATTCAAAAGAGATTGCTTCCCTTCCTTTGGAATATATAATATAATTGGACATAAGGTTAGATTAAAAATTTTACGAGTATTCATTGAATCTTTACTGTTTGATCTTGTCCTACATTTTATACATTATGCTAATGATACATCTGTTGCCCTTCATTTACCCAATATTATTAGGAATCTTTTATATTTCTACCTTTTGGAGTTATTGTTTGAAAATATTATGCAGAGACAAATAAAGTAGAAACCACTAAAATGAGCTTCACTTGTGAGGTCTTGGGAAATTTCTAAGCGCAGAGAATATTTAAAGTAGAAAATCATCTGTCCTGAATGGAACAGACATTAACCTGATCATAATTAGGAGAAAAGCTGCATGCTCTATATTTTCTGACACTTAGGATATAGAGTCACACAACTATTGGACTAAACTTTTGTTATATGATTACTAGAATGAAAAGAGTGGGCAGAGATACATACCTAGTCCATTCTTCACAAAATTAGACAACACAAAAATGACCAATATACTTTCATTAAATTAGATCCTAGAAGTTGGATGTGGTGGCACACACCTATAATCTCAGCATGAGAGGTAGTGGTATAACAGTGGTTCAGGACCAGTTTTTGCTTTAGGGTAAACTGCAGGTCAGCCTAGGTTACCTAAGACCCTATCTCAGAGAAAAAAAGTTTTGATACTAGCAGACTGATTTTTTTTTACATAGATGTTTTATTATTCATAGCAGATAATCATCATAGGCAAAAGTAGAAACAACCCACCAGTGCATCAGCAGATGAATGAATGAAGGGTCCCATTTTCAAGAATACAATTCAGAATAAAGGGGAGTAAGGTGCTGGTACATGCTATTATCCAGGGTCTGGGAACCTTGCAAGCACTGTGCTAAGTGAAAGAAGCCAGTCCCAAAATGCATTACATGATTCAGTGCATATGAAACACCCACAAGAGACACTTTCCAAGGAGACAAAAAGTAGAGTGGTTGTTTAGGCTTGGGTGCTAGGAGTGAGTGAGGAGTGACTGTTAATGAGTCAGAGTTTCTTTTGGGGTGATAAAAATGTTTTAAAACTGAATTTCTGAAATTCATGTCTGAAATATAATAAAAGTCATTAAACTGATATGACTTGTATGGACTGTTTAAAAAGCACTGAGAAATGGGAACAGTGGTGTGTGTGCCTGTCGGCCCAGCTACTCAGGAGACTGAGGAGATCACCTGGGTCCTGCATTCAAGGTCAGTCTGGACAACTTGGTGAGAACCCATCTCAAAACAAACAGTAACCAAAAGACAGAGGGAATAATGTGAAAGATCCATACTTCTTATGGAACTATTTTTTGCAGGGAAGGGAGACAAGAGTCTCACTATATAGCCCCGTCGGGCCATGAACTCACTATGTAAACCATGCGGGTCTCAAACTCAGAGATTCACTTGCCTCTGACTCTGGCTCTGGGACTAAAGGTATGCACCATCAAGCCTGGTTCTATAATTTTTTTTTAAGTGTTTGGATTTTTTTTTTAATTAGAAGAAGCATTTAATTACAACAGCATTAACCTATTCAATAACATTTTTCTGAGCTAGGGTACATCTCTTTCAAAATTGGCTGTACATTTTTAGGTTTACAAATGAATTATTATGCTTATACAATCTTTTACTCATTATAAACTCTATAAGACATAAAATTAAATGAGGTTTTAACGTTTAAAAAAGATCTCCACTTCGTTGTTAAAATACACAGTTTCATACAGAAAAATTCATTTTAAGGCAATTGACATTGAGACACAAACTTGTCAGATAGACAGCCTTCCTCTCCCACTAGAGGCTCCATACTCTGCCATCCCTGCCACTGTCCACTGTGCTGTTCGCTCCCCCATCTATTCTCCCCTATCTGCCCTTCTGGTAAATCAAGTCAGCCAGAGGTCCATGTTCCAGGAGGATCAGCTGTTCCTCATCTACCGCAATCCATTGTCAGTATTCCTTTGGATAGAATGGGGTCTGCTGTTCATTTTTCCAGTAGTATGTTGGGTTACTATCTGGAAGAGCCTTTATCCATCCTGGCCAACAGCTCGACTGAAGGTATCGCCTGTCTGGCTTTGCTGTTTGTCAAGTAACTTTTAGCTATATATATGTATGCTCTTATGAATTTATATTGGCCCCTTTAATCTTTGGTTATACTTCCCTTTCGGGTGTTGAAGGACATACAATTGGACCAGATAAATTGATTTATTTTTACTCTTGAGGTCGTTTGAGGATCTGTTCCTCAGGGGTCCCATGGGCTTGGGAGGAGCCCCTGACTCCTTTCTTTTACCAATAGGCCTATGTGAAGATAAGTCAAAGGTCCTGCTTGACCATGCTTGGCTTTGCTCGGAAACATGGAGGAAGTGATTCCTCTGTGTTGACCCTCCTATTTATAGGCTGGACACTGGTTCAAGTCCATCTTGTGGGGTCTTCTCAGCTTCCTTGATCAAGAGGACAGGTGACCCACCACCATTATAGGACATTTTGAGGGATGCTCATAGTGCATGGAACTAGTTGACCTAGAAGGGCAAGGAGCAAAAGTGTCCTTTATGTCTCTCTAACCAAATTGTTATAGACCTCAAAGTATGTCTGTTAAACACCCAAGAAGGTTAGTTCCAACAGTCTGGTATTTTTAATTATTGTGTGTCATGTAGATAAATCT
>NW_008354017.1:197631-198325 GCF_000622305.1 Nannospalax galili | reverse complement strand
CCATAGGGGCTGAACCAGTTTGCAGCCCCACCAGCAGTGGATGAGTGTTCCCCTTTCCCCACATCCCCTCCAACATTTGGTATCATTTGTTCTCTTGATCTTAGCCAGTCTGACTGGGGTAAGATGAAATCTTAAAGTGGTTTTAATTTCCATTTCTCTAATTTTTAGTGATGTTGAACATCTTTTGAGATGTTTCATAGCCATCTTTACTTCTTCTTTTGAAAACTTTCTGTTCAGCTCCTTAGCCTATCTTTCAATTGGCTTGCTTCTTGTCTTGGTTCTCTGCTTTTTAAGACCATTATATATTGTGGTAATTAAACCTCTATCAGATGTGTCGCTGGTGAAGATTTTCTCCCATTCTGTGGGTTTTCTGTTTGTTTCCTTGGTTGTCTCCTTTGAAGTACAGAAGCTTTTTAGTTTAATGAGGTCCCACTTGTTAATTCTTGCCCTTGTTTCCTGGGCTATTGGTGTCCGGTTTAGGAATTCTTTTCCTACACCTATATCTTGTAGGTTTTTCCCAATGTTTTCTTCTAAGAGTATCAGAGTTTCAGGCTTTACATTGAGGTCTTTGAGCCATTTGGAATTGACTTTTGTGCAGGGTGAAAGATAGGGGTTTAGTTTCATTCTTCTACAAGTGGAGATCCAGTTTTGCCAGCACCATTTGCTAAACATGCTGTCTTTTCCTCCAGTGAAT
>NW_008354017.1:195538-196458 GCF_000622305.1 Nannospalax galili | reverse complement strand
TGATTTATGACGTTTATTGACTTACGTATATTGAACCATCCCTGCATCTTTGGAATAAAGCCAACTTGATCTTGGTGGATGATCCTTTTGATGTGTGTCTGTATGCGGTTTGCAAGATACTAGCAGACTGATTTTTAAACAAATTTTTATCAGTGGAAATATATGAAGAAGTTGTCAAAAGACACAGAAGAACTTTGTAATGAGATCATCAGTTTTCATAGTTAAATGAAAATGAATGGCTTGTTTATAAACCAAGACCATTCCCTCTCAGATTAGAGATGATAAGGGACAAAGCTACTCTGAATTATACTTCAAGTTTCATTACTTGATATTATTGATGACAGGAAGATAAGTCCTAGAAATGAGATCCACCCATCAGCTGAATACAATATTGACCATCACATGTACCACCACAGGTGACACTGAACCCAGAGTTTCTTGCCATTTCATCCTGTTTGATTCTTTTCCTTATTAAAGTTTCAGACTCTACATTCTATCATATTGTAACAGCTGAAATGGCTAGGACTTTGACTATGATACTTCTAACATGAATTTTGATGCCTTACTATGATTTTTGAAGGTGAGTATAAAAATGTACAGTGAACTGACTTTTACCATTAACAAAAATTAATACCCTCACTGTACCTTCTCATGTCATGTCATGATTTCAATAAGTGTTTTGATTAATCTGCCTATTTACTGTTAGCAGATTACCTAAACTATATTGTCTCTTTTACTTGTAAGGCTTTATATAGTCATTCACAAGCTAAAAGTTTTATAGTTATTTCATAAAAGGTAGTGAGACTATCCTCAGGCCTCTTGGGGTAAGTATATAGCGCAGCTCTCCGCACCGGGACTCCCTAAGCCTCATTCACCCTTCCATCCATACGCCCCCCCCCACACCCCTCCCCCACACCGCT
>NW_008354017.1:182506-189233 GCF_000622305.1 Nannospalax galili | reverse complement strand
GTTCAGTATTGTATAATTGTATTAGTTCAACTGTGAACCTAAAAATTTACAGCCAATTTTGAAAGAGATACATCTTTGCTCTGGAAATTGTTATTGAATATGTTAATGCTGCTGTAATGAAATGCTTCTAATCATGCGGTTATTAAATAATTTAAAAAAAGGTAGTGAAGATAAATATATGAATTTCTTTTAGGTTTTGAATGTGTGCATATATATATATATATATATAGAGAGAGAGATAGATATGTTTGTGTACACACAGGTACAGGTGCACTGTGTAGGGTGCATATGCACCTGTGTTACTCAGATATATGGAGGCCAGAGGTCAACCTTGGAAACTCTCCACCTTGTTTATTAGACAGGGTCTCTTACTGGGACCTGAAGTTCACCAATTGATCAGTGAGCTCCATGGATTCTAGTTCTTTTGTTTCCCCATCTCTGGGATTATAAGTATGCACTGCTGTGCCCAGTTTTATTTAGACAGTGCTAGAAATCAAACTCAGCCCTCATGCTTGAGTAGCAAGCACTTTACTGAAAGAGATATTGCCCTAGTCTCTGGTGTCCTTTTGTTTTGTTGCCATTGTTGTTGCTCTCAAGGCATGAAATAAATGAGAAGAGTTCTCAAGGAAAATGGAATGTATATCTGATTACTGCCATTTATTGTATGACTCTGATCAATTTATGTAACATGTTCAGTTTCTTCTTCTGTAAAGTAGGATGGCAGAGTATATGTGTTTATGTGTGTGTGTGTGTGAGAGAGAGAGAGAGAGAGAAAGAGAAATTTAATACAGACAATATATATGAAAAATTGTCATACATTCCCATGTTTCCAGTAACAAAGAAAATATGTCTGCTGGTAATAATGGATAGCTCTATGTGTGACAATCGATCCCCAGCATCCTACTTAGGTTTCTTTTGTTGTTAAAAACACTCTGACGGAAACCAGCTTGGGGAGGACGGGATTTATTGGGCTTACACATTCCAATCACAATTCATGATTGAGGAGAGCAGGCCAGGAACTCTGAGAAGGAACCTAGATGCAGGAACTGAAGCAGAGGCCGTGGAGGAATTGTGCTTACTGGCTTGCTCCACCACCCTAAGCTCAGCCTGATTTCAGCCCACAGTGGGCTGGAGCGTCCCACATCACTCATCAAGAAATTGCTTCACAGACATTCCCACGGGCCAACCCAATAGAGGAAATGCCCTAACTGAGGTTCCCTCTTCCCAGGTTTATCAAGATGACAACTGAAGATATCCAGCACAATTGACCCTGAGTCAACTTGACACACAAACACATTGCTATTAATCTATAACATTTCCATTTATTTCCCCCAAGATCCTATGTTAATAGTGATACCACAATATAAAACAAAGTACAACCTTAAAAGTCAAACAGTCCTTAAAAATTCCAATACTTTAAAAGCTCAATATTTCTTTAAAAATGCAGTCTCTTAACTTTAGGACTCTGTAAACTCAAAATTAAATTATACTTTCGTATTTCAAGAGAGAAAACCCAGGGCACAGTTAACAGCACCATAGCTCAATATCTGACATCTGGGATTCACTCACGATCCTCTAGGTTCCAAAGGGCCTAGACAGCTCCACCCGTCTTGCTCTGCCATGAGCAAAACACACAGCTTGTACCATGGGCTCATCTCAGCTCCACTCTAAACTTGCCACTGCCTTTCTTAGTTTTCCCACAGAGCTGGCATCTCCAGTATGCTTATGTCTCCTCTGCAACTAAAGGTACACCTTCACCAAAGGCCTCTCTTGGCCTCTCAGAGTACCAAGCTTCTCTTCATGACTCCTTCAATCCTAGGGGTCTTCACTGCAATTGAAGCTGCACCATCAATGGCCTCTTCTGGCCTCCCATGACGTGAATCCTCATCTATCTCTGTGACCCCTTAAATTGTGCAGCTTCTATGTTGCCAAAACCAGTACCATGTTGGAGATTGTTGCATGTTACCAAGTTTAGCTTCCATCTTGTGATGCATCCTTGGCACCTCCTGGACCACAACTTATGTGTACTGACCCTTATGAAAGAGTGACTAGAAGATTTCACTTCAGTGATGTTGATCTTTTGTTAATCACAGTTGGCCCCAGCTGACCACCATCAGTTGTCCCAGTAAAACACAAGAGCTTTCACTTCCAAAAATTCTTAATGAAAATATATAACATAAACAGCCTAATAAAGTCATTGCTTCTGTCTGAAACTTCACAAACCAGGCCTCCACTGCTACCAGCAATGTCTTCCATGTTCCCACAACAGCTCATTAACCTCAGAGTAGTCAATTGCTTCTGAAGTCCAAAGCTTCAAATTCCTTCTACAATCCTCCCCAAACCAGTATGATCAGGTGCTTCACAGTAATACCCATGATCCTGGTACCTACTTCTGTTGGTCATATCCAGCTTGGAGTAATTACAAATTTATTTTCCTCTCTCTTAAGAGAGGTTGATATTGTTGTTGTTGTTTTTTTCTCTTTTGAGCACAGTCCAGAAGCATTCTGCTGTCTTGGGTCCAAGGCACAACCTAGGTGAACAAGGGCTTCCTTGCTCCTGGCAGCCTCTCTGTGGTCCAGCCTCCCTTAGCCTCCCAGAGCCTTTTGGAAATGCATCCGCCCAGCCTGTCATTTTGAGTTGCATTCTTTGGCATCCCATGACTTGACTAATTTCCAGCATCCTGAGATCTTACATAGAATCTCATATGACCTTGTAGAAGTTGATTTCCAGGCTGTATCCTTGTGAAGCAGATGGATTAATTTTGTCACAGGCATAATACATTGTTAATTTTGGAAATGCTTTTTGTAGAGAAAAAAAAACAAAATTTTTTTTTTTTTTTTTTTTTTTTTTTTTTAAAAAAAAAAAAAACTAATGCAGGTGAGTAAAATAATTTTATACCAAGAATTCAAAAGTTCAAATGTAATTTCTTATCTCTCTGGATAACTCTCCAACTCAAGCCCCACTCATACTAAAGATAGACAGTATGAGATTAGTTCTGAGTAACTGCAGTCAGTTGGGGCATAGGCTAACAATGGACAGCTCCCTGGACCTTCTTTTCTCAGGGAAGGTTTGCTATATGTCTACGAGCAAGAAACTTAAATTCCCTTTTTAAAAAAGCATTTTATGTATTATTTTTATGTGTAATGAGTGTCTTGCTTGCATATATATAAGTGCACCAATGCCAAGCAATATCCACAGAGGTAAGAAGAGGGTGTTGTATCCCCTGGAACTGGAGTTATGATGGTTGTTAGCCATCATGTGGGTGCTGGAAACCGAACCTGCATCTTTTGCAAGAGCAGCCAGTGTTCTTAACTGCTGAGCCATCTCTCCAGCCTCCAAGAGGCTGAAATTCTTACAGCATCATCAAATGTGGAAGAGGCCCTCAAGTTCAATTCCATCCTGTCAACATCTTTTCCCTCCACTTCCTCTAAAAATATAACATGATTGTGCTGTCATCTGGGACCAGTCTTCCACTTAAACCACAAGAAAATGTATGCCCACTGGAAACTTCCATTGCTCTTCCCTACCACTCTTGGATGCAGGAATTTTGGTGGTTGTTTCTAGATTCTGAATACCATGCATGCCAAGAAGTCATGCTATTCTCTTGGTATACAGCATTTAACAATGTACAAAGAGACACGAAACAAGGAGTATGCTGGCCTCCTGGACTCTTCTGTTCTCAGATCCTTTAGTAAGTCTGAGGGATCATTTATATGTATAGATAGATTATAATAAAATTGGAGACAGCTTCTTCACTAAGATAATTCTTTTGCAAGCCTTATCTTGTTATGGTCTCCTCTTATCAACCCTTTCTGAAAGAGGTACTGCTATTTATCTTCATGATATAATAAAAAAAGAAATATTCCAAGTACGATGTTATAGGCCTTTAATTACAGCACTTGAGAGGCTTAAGTAGGTGGATCTCAAGGCGAGGTTGGTCTACATAACAAGTTCTAGATCAGTAAGGGATTCATATTGAGAACCTGTCTCTAAATAAGTAAATAAACCAGCACATAAATATAATGCCATCTATAAAACTTTTGATTCTAATTTGTATTTCTTTTATGACTTTCTTTGAGGTCAAAGTCATAATTGAGCAGAAAAGACTAATAAATAAAAGGATTGTACAACTTTATACCTCTACAATACCATCCCTTCACGTCATAATGAAAATCCATAATGAAAATTTCAGCAACAACAACAAAAAATGAGGGCACTGATCCAACTCACAGATTCTCATAGCTTCTCTGGCCTGATGATTTAAAATTATTTTTCCAAGTGATTATTATATTTGAAAAATCAACCCATCTGTGGCGGTTTTAATGAGAAGTGCCCCCACAGGCTTAAGTGTTTGAACAGTTAGCCAGTTGTTGGCACTGTCTGAGTGGGGTTACGGAATGTTTAGGAAGTATGGCCTTGTTGAAGGAAGTATGTCACTGAGAAACCAAACCTTGGAGAGTTCATAGCCTCATCCCCCTTCCAGCTGCTTGTTCTCTCTTCCTGTTTATCATTAGAGGCATGAGTGCTGAGCTTCCTCCCCAGCCACCTGCCACTACACTTCTTCCACCATTATGGGTTCTTAATCCTCTGGAACCATAAGCTCAAATAAACTTGTCCTTCTTTAAATTGTTTTGGTTATGGTGTTTTTATCCCAGCACAACAACAAAAACAATCCATCTTATTTAATAATGTCATTTCAAATATATTATAATTGATCTACCCTATGGTTTTCTAAGTAAGTCACTTATTGGCATTGATCTATCCATTCACCACAGATTTACTTTGAATCTGTTGTTGACCATGATCATTGTGGATGCTAGCAATCCAATTAGAAAGGCTAAGTGTCTGATCACTTATAATTTATGTCCATGGAGAAGACAGTCCCACAAACAGCTAAAACAATGCAACTCCTGTGGTTCCACTGGAATACTCAAAAGGTGGGCCTAGACAAAGCTAAGAAGGCAAAGGAAAGTTCCTGGAGAAAGGTTACATGTTTGGCAAAGCTTCATGGGTAGCTGTTGTCACCCATGAAGAAACAGGAAAGACTGTTCCCGGATGAAAAGCACAATGTGTATGCAATAAATTTAACTGTACACATGGACCGTAACAAATGATTATTGCAAAGTAGGCAGTTAGCAATAAATGGATTTGCCTTGTTTCCCCTTGAATGATAATGAGAAATCACTGACAGAAATTGAACAGGAGACTGGCATGGTCAAAACCACTCATTCTAAAGCCATTTAAGGATGGTGCTTAGACGCTCTCTGAATAGCCACACAGATGAATTCTAGTGCCTTTGAGTTCTCTATTCCACCTAACTAAATTGCACTGCACTTTATTTGTAACTTCCATCAAAAAAAAATTGATTCTGAACATGAATAGGAAGAACCAACCATCTTCCTCTGAGTTCTTTGAGTAGGAAGACCAAGAAAAGCTGGATATTTTGTGTCTTTCCCCACTCTCTGTGCTGAATAATGCATCTGCTGGTAATAAGGGAAAGATATCGGGTTTCACAGAAAAATCCTCAGCCATTTTGTTGTTGTTTTGTTTTAATTAGATGAATTTGAAAAATAATAAGGGTTGTGTTTCTTCTTTTTTATCTTCAAGGACTGTAAGGAATAAAATTAGTTCCGGGCTGGAAACATGGTTCGGTGCTTGCTACACTTGCAGAGGAACTGAGTTTGTTCCCCAGAACACACATCAGGTAACCCATAATCTCCTGTAATTCCAGCCTTAGGGACTCCAACACCCTCTTCTGACCTACTGTGGGTACATGCATAGAACACACACACATACATTTATTTAAAGTATTTTAAAAGATAAAGCAAGTTTACTCTCATATAACCATAACAATGACAGGAAAACTCTCCATTCCACTAGTTTTGGAATATACACTCATGAACCATTCTGAGTGGCTTCCCCTCTGGCTAATTATGAATAGCATCCACATAGAACAAAAATCTGTATCTCTCAATATTATTACTACTATCAGTCAATTACACAGGGTTACACAGGACAAACTGAATTTCATTGTCAATGAATATCAATATTTTAAAAACATATTTTAAAAGCAAATACACTTTTTCTAGTAGCATTTTTAAATGTATTTTGCAATCCAGTATTCTGCTGTTTGGTCATTCCTAACTTCATCTTAATCCCAACCAATGAAAGTACTAAGCAAAAATATTAAGTGCAAGGTTACGCAGAGATTTTGGGATGGAAATTAAACTGAATACTTCTGAGGTAGGGTGTTAATCCAATAGGATTGATGGATTTGTAAAAGTAGGAAGCAGTAGATGTGGTGTTCTATCTCCATGTTCCTTGAAACAACAAAAGCTTGTTACAATATAAAAAGATGATTTGTAAGTCAGACTATTTGAAAGGATATTGCCTGAGACTTTTAGAATAAAAGTCAATGTTGAAGATATAATCCAGTTACTAAATGTAAGAAGAATAAAAAGAAATAGTAATCATACTAAAGAAACTTCACACTGACAGTAATGATTACTTATATTTTAACAGAGACAACTTCTTGAAACATACAATGCACCAAAAGTCATTTAATAAGAAAGGAGTAACCATAATAACAATAGATTTGATTGACAGATATTTAGATAGATTGATAGATGATAGATAAGATAGATAGACAGATAGATAGATAGATAGATAGATAGATATATACATAGATAGATAGATAGATAGGTAGATAGATAGATAGATAGATACA